>NC_041383.1:389178881-389234496 GCF_002162155.2 Triticum dicoccoides | reverse complement strand
ATCAAAATAAACAAACAACACGCGAAAAACAGAATCTATCAAAAACAGAACAGTCTATAGTAATCTATAACTCTCGAATACTTCTGTAACTCTAAAAATCAAACCAAATTAGGAAAACCTGAAAATTTGTGTACCAATCCAGAGCAAAAAGAATTAGATCAAAAGCACGTTTCTATGAATTTTCAAAACTAATTTACTAAGCGCAAAAGTTTCTGATTTTCAGCAGGATCAACAGAACTATCATCGTAAGCTATCCTAAAGGTTCTACTTGGTACAAACACTAATTAAAATATAAAACCACATATAACCAGAAGCTAGATGATTTATTTATTACTAAACAGAAAGGAAATACATTGGGTTGTCTCCCAACAAGCGCTTTTCTGTAAAGCCTTTTAGCTAGGCGTTGATAATTTTAATGATGCTCACATAAAAGAGAAGAATTGAAGCACAAAAAGAGCGTCATAAAACACATGACAAACACATCTAAGTCTAACATACTTCCTATGCATAGGAATTTTATAATCAAACAAATCAAGGCAAGCAAAAACTAGCATATGCAAGGAAGAAGAAAGAGACGATAGCAATCTCAACATGAAGAGAGGTAATTTACTAACATGAAAATTTCTACAACTATATTTCCTCTCTCATAATAATTACATGTAGGATCATAAGAAAATTCAACAATATAGCTATCACAAAACATATTCTCAACACGATCCACATGCATGCGAAGTTGACACTCTTCCAAAATAGTGGGATTAACATTAACTAAAGTCATGACCTCTCCAAACCCACTTTTATCAAAAATACCATAAGATTGAACATTCTCCAAATATGTGGGATCTAAGGTGACACTCTTCCAAACCCACTTTCAATATTATTGCAAACACTAATATCAATCTCATATTCATCATGGGGCTTAAATAAATTTTCAAGATCATAAGAAGAATCACCCCAATCATGATCATTGCAACAAATAGTGGACATAGCAAAACTAGCATCCCCAAGCTTAGGGTTTTGCATATTATTAGCACAATTGATACCAAGAGAATTTATAGTAAAATCTTTGCAATCATGCTTTTTATCCAAGGAGCTATCGTGAATCTCTTCATAAATTTCTTCATCGCAATTTTCAGATTCATGAATTTCAAGCAAAACTTCATAAAGATAATCTAGTGCTCAAAACTCACTAGCAATTGTTTCATCATAATTGGATCTCTCAAAAAGATAAGCAAGTGGATGAGGATCCATAAACTTTTAGCAAGCAAAGTTGCAAGCAAAAAGAAGGAACATGGTAACACAAGCAAACAAAAGATCAAACGGAAGAAGGGCGAAGAAAGGCAAATCTTTTCGAAAATCGCTTTAGATGTGGTGAAGAGGAAAATGAGAGGCGAATGGCGAATAATTTAATGTAAGGGAGAACAGTTTATGATGGGTACTTGGTATGGCTTGACTCGACATAGATCTCCCCGGCAACGGTGCCAGAAATCCTTCTTGCTACCTCTTGAGCTTGCATTGGTTTTCCCTTGAAGAGGAAAGAGTGATGCAGCAAAGTAGCCTAAGTATTTCCCTCAGTTTTGAGAACCAAGGTATCAATCCAGTAGGAGACAACACAAAAGTCACTGAATACCTGCACAAACAATCAACAACTTGCACCCAACGCGATAAAGGGGTTGTCAATCCCTTCATGGTCACTTGCAAAAGTGAGATCTGCTAGAGATAGATAAACGGTAAAGTAAATATTTTTGGTATTTTTGGCTTATAGATCGGAAAGTAAAGATTGCAAAATAGTAGATCGGAAACTAGTAAGATGTAAATGAGATTCAATAATATGGAAAAGAGACCCGGGGGCCATAGGTTTCACTAGTGGCTTCTCTCAAGATAGCAAATATTATGGTGGGTGAACAAATTACTGCCGAGCAATTGATAGAAAAGCGCATAGATATGACGACATCTAAGGCAATGATCATGAACATAGGCATCATATCTGTGTCAAGTAGACCGAAACAATTCTTCATCTACTACTATTACTCCACGCATCGACCGTCTCCTGCCTGCATCTAGAGTATTAAGTTCATGAAGAACAGAGTAACGCATTAAGTACGATGACATGATGTAAAGGAATTAACTCAAGCAATATGATGAAAACCCCATCTTTTTATCCTCGATGGAAACAATACAATACGTGCCTTGATGCCCCTACTGTCACTGGGAAAGGACACCGCAAGATCGAACCCAAAGCTAAGTACTTCTCCCATTGAAAATATAGTAGGCCAAACTAAGCCGATAATTTAAAGAGACTTGCAAAGATATCAAATCATGCATATAATGATTTAGAGAAGAACCAAATAATATTCATAGATAATGTAATCATAAATCCACAATTCATCGTATCTCGGCAAACACACCGCAAAAGACCATTACATCAAATATATCTCCAAGAACATCGAGGATAACATGGTATTGAGAATCAAAGAGAGAGAAGAAGCCATCTAGCTACTAGCTATGGACCCGTAGGTCTATGGCAAACTACTCACGCATCATCGGAGAGGAAATGGTGTTGATGAAGAAGCCCTCCGAGATCGAATCCCCCTCCGGCAGGACACCAGAAAAGGCCCCTAGATGGGATCTCATAGGTACAGAAGGTTGCGGCGGTGGAAAAGTGGTTTTGTGGCTCCCATGGATGATTTCAGGGTATTAGAGTATATATATAGGCGAAGGAGCTAGGTCAGGAGACCCTGAGGGGCCCACAAGGTAGGGGGTGCGCCCTAACCCTTGGGGCGCGCCCTCCTGCCTCGTGGCAACCTCGCTGTGTCTCCGACTTCATCTCCAAGTCTTCTGGTTTCCTTTTGGTCCAAGAAAGATCATCACGAAAGTTTCATTCTGTTTGGACTCCGTTTGGTATTCCTTTTCTGCGAAACTCTAAAATAGGCAAAAAACAGAAACTGGCACTAGGCTCTCGGTTAATAGGTTAGTCCCAAAAATAATATAAAATAGCATATAAATGCCTATTAAACATCCAAAACAGATAATATAATAGCATGGAACAATAAAAAATTATAGATACATTGGAGACGTATCAAACCACCATCCCGGGAGCACCAGAAGCCAAGTAGCTAGTTAGGGCACTGGCCGAGCCAGTGACAAGCCCAACACAGACAAGCATCGCCTGCAAGCCAACTAAAAAGCCATGATGGTGGCGAAGCAGCCCGCCTCCCACTAGGCTCTCAGGTCCTCGATGATCATGATCACCACTCCAGCGGGTGTCTAGCTTGTATTGCTTCCAATTTGGTTAAATTGCATCTGCTTAGCTTACACACTATACCTTTGAATATGACATGTATTCCTGTTTTTGGCATACTACTACATCTCTCTATTAACCATGTTCTTACATCAAACTAATGTTCTTGTGTATCCTTGATAAATCACTTATGATGAGACAGTCAGGCTCATGGACTGCTATAAGAAAAGATCCTCTTTTAAAGAATGAAGTGTCAGCCTCCCCTCATGATTCTCAAGAAACAACAATGCTAGATGAAGATAGTCAACATAGCTCTGTAGTTGATGACCACATTTCCTCTACACCACCATCACAGGTGCTTGATCTACCTTGGCAGTGTGATATGTGGTTGCATTTTGCATATAGTGTCTAGATTGTAATTCTTCCAATCTGGTTAAATTTCATGTGCTATTCTGCTTAATTTATACATTATACATGTTAATGTGCCATGCCTTACTGTTTTTGGTACATAGTACATCTGTCTATTAAGCATGTCCTTACATAAAACTACTGTTTTTTTTGTATCCCGCATCAATCAATTATGACGAGACACCTTTAGTATATGGAGAGTGAAATTTGTTGCATCTTTCATATGATTTGTAGCATACACTGCTTCTAATTTGTTGAAACGCCATTTATGATGGGATGCTTTCAACTTGGCAGAGCCATATTGGTTACATCTTTCATGTGGTGTCTAGCTTGCATTGCTTCTAATTTGTTGAAATGGCTTCTGCTTAGTTTACACAAATAGTTGTGAATATGCCATGCCGTCCTATTTTTCGTACATATTCCATCCTTGTATCATGTGTTTGCCTTACATCAAAGTAGTGATTGTCAGTATCATGCATGAATGAGTTCTGAAGAGTGAATTTTATTGCTTTTTCTTGTCGGTTTTACTTGACAATGCAAAATCCATAAAGCGGAAGGAAATTAGCAAGGCAGTGGATAAAGGTGCTCCTTCCAAACAACTGAAATGGAGGGCCTCTACAGATTCTACTCCGCCATTCCCCCAAGAAGATTTGCAAGACAACACATGCACAGACACTCAGCGTAGCTGTGTTTATGATGAGCACGTCTCCCCTAGTCCACCATCACAGGTGCTCCCTCTACCTTGGCACTGTTATATGTGGTTGCATGTTATGTATGATGTCTAGCTTGTATTGCTTCTAATTTTGTTGAATTCCATCTGCTTACTTTACACATTATAATTATGAATAAGACATGTGTTCCTTTTTCTAGAACATACAATATCTGTCTATCACACCATGTTCTTACATCAAAGTACTATTGTTGTGTAACCTGCAACAATCACTTACCATAAGACACGTTTAACTTGGGAGTGTGATATAGGTTACATCTTGCATTCTTTTCTAGCTTGTACTACTTCTAATTTGTTGAAATGCCACTTATGACGAGATAGTTTTAACTTGGTAGAGTGATATTTGTTGCATCTTTCATATGGTGTCTAGCTTTCATTGCTTCTAATTTGTTGAAATGCCTTCTACTTAGTTTAGACGTCATAGTTGTGATATGCAATGTTGTCCTTTTTTCTTACACATTCAATCATCCTATCATGCAGTCGCCTTACATTAAAGTACTGCTCGTCAGCATCCTGCATCAATGAGTTCTGAAAAGAAAATTTTTATTCATTTTTCTTGTTGGTTTGACTTGAAAAGGCAATAAAAATAAGTAAGAGGAAGGAAATAATTAAGGCAGGAACTGATGGCGGTCTTCCGGCGAAACCGGCATCCTAGGTGCTTTCTCTAGCTTGGCATTGTGATATTGTCTTGCATGTTGCAAACAGTGTCTAGCTTGTACTGCTTGCAGTTTGATTAAATTACTTCTTCTTAGTTTACACAAATAGTTGTGAATATGTCATGCCATCCTGTTTTTTGTAGATATACCATCCTCATATCATGTGTTTGCCTTACATGAAGGTAGTGATTGTTAGTATCATGCATGAATGAGTTCTAAAGAGTGAATTTTATTGTTTTTTCTTGTCGGTTTTACTTGACAATGCAAAATCAATAAAGCATAAGGAAATTAGGAAGGCAGTGGATAAAGGTGCTCCTTAAAAACAACTGAAATGGAGGGGCCCTATAGATTCTACTCCGCCACCCCCAAGAAGATTTGTAACACAACACATGCATATACACTCAATGTAGCTATGTGGATGATGAGCACGTCTCCCCTAGTCCACCATCCTCTGACTTGGCACTGTTATATATGGTTGCATGTTATGTTTGATGTCTAGCTTGTATTTTTTCTAATTTTTTTGAATTCCATATACTTACTTTACACATTATACTTGTGAATAAGACACGTGTTCCTCTTTCTAGAACATATAATATTTGTCTATCACACCATGTTCTTACATCAAAGTACTACTGTTGTGTAACCTGCAACAATCACTTATCATAAGACACGTTTAAGTTGGGAGTGTGATAGAGGTTACATCTCGCATTCTTTTCTAGCTTGTACTACTTCTGATTTGTTGAAATGGCACTTCTGACAAGACAATTTTAACTTGGTAGAGTGATACTCGTTGCATATTTCATATGGTGTCTATCTTTCATTGCTTCTAATTTGTTGAAATCCCTTCTGCTTAGTTTACACATCATAGCTGTGAATATGCAATGATGTCCTTTTTTCTTACAGATTCAATCATCCTATCACGCAGTCGCCTTACATTAAAGTAGTGCTCGTCAGCATCTTGCATCAATGAGTTCTGAAAAGTGATTTTCTTTGTTTTTCTTGTGGGTTGACTAGGCAATAAATTCAGAAAGAGGAAGGAATTTTTTTAAGGCAGGGACAGATGGCCGTCTTCCAGCGAAACCAGCATCCCAGGTGCTTTCTCTAGTTTGGTAGTGTGATATTGTCTTGCATGTTGCATACGGTGTCTAGCTTGTATTGCTTGTAATTTGATTAAATTACTTCTGCTTAGTTTACACAAATAGTTGTGAATATGCCATGTCGTCCTATTTTTTAGTACATATTCCATCCGTGTATCATGTGTTTTCCTTACATCAAGGTAGTGATTGTCAATATCATGCATGAATGAGTTCTGAAGAGTGAGTTTTATTGCTTTTTCTTGTTGGTTTTACTTGACAATGCAAAATCAATAAAGCAGAAGGAAATTAGCAAGGTAGTGGATAAATGTGCTCCTTCCAAACAACTGAAACAGAGGGCCTCTATACATTTCTACTCCGCCATCCCCCCAACAAGATTTAGAAGACAACACATGCATAGACACTCAACGTAGTTGTGTTGATGATGAGCACGTCTCCCCTAGCCCACCATCACAGGTGCTCCCTCTAACATGGCACTTTTATATGTGGTTGCATGTTACGTATGATGTCTAGCTTGTATTGCTTCTAATTTTGTTGAATTCCATCTACTTACTTTACACATTATACTTGTGAATAAGACACATGTTCCTGTTTCTAGAACATACAATATATGTCTGTCACACCAGGTTCTTACATCAAAGTACTATTGTTGTGTAACTTGCAACAATCACTTTTCACAAGACACATTAACTTGGGAGTCTGATATAGTTTACATCTCATATTATTTTCTAGCTTGTACTACTAGTTAGTTGAAATGGCACTAATGACGAGACAATTTTAAGTTGGTAGAGTGATATTCGTTGCGTCTTACATATGGTGTCTAGCTTTCATTGCTTTTGTTGAAATGCCTTCTGCTCAGTTTACACATCATATCTATCAATATGCAATGGCAATAATGATGAGAGACCTTTAACTTGGTAGTGTGATGTTGTTTGCATCTTGCATATGATTTATTTCTTGTACTGCTTCACATTTGTTTAAGTGCCAGTTATGATGAGACACAGTTAACTTGGTAGAGCGATATTTGTACCATATTTCATATGGTGTCTACCTTCCATTGCATTGCTTCTAATTTATTGAAATTCCTTCTGCTTAGTTTACACATCATAGTTCTGATTATCTCATGTCGTCCTGTTTTTTGTACATATTACATCCTCCTATCATGCGGTTGTCTAACATCAAAGTTCAGTTCGTCTATATCACGCATCAATTTCTTCTAAAGAACTAAATTTTTATTCCTATTTTATTTTCATCTTGACTTGACATGGCACAAAGAAAGAGGAGGAACACAGAATGGCAGGGGATGGTGTTAGTACTCAGGACGCACGGAAGCGGAAGCGAAAGAATTATGCAGATTCTGCTGGTACTGATGGTGCAATAGAAGGTCAAAGTCCACTGGAAAGTTGTACAAACACGGTATCCCATGCTACACCAGCTGGAAAACAATCCAAACAGAAACTAATAGCTGCCACCAAACAAGCAGCGACAACCCTAGTTGTTTCAACACCATCCACAGTACCAACAACTACACGAGTTAGTCATTTGTCAACTCAGCTAGCGGCTAGTTCCCAAGCTCCCTTGCCACCTGACACTACTTCTGAAGCACTCTTGACACAAGACAAGTTGGCAAGATCAGATGAACCTTGTGAGCTTCAATAGCAAGAAGGTAGTTGTTGGAGTCAAGTTACAGTTGCATGCTTCTTTATATGTAGTCTCACAGTTTGATGTACATTAACACTTCATGTGTTCATTGTTGGACTAGCACTTAGGAGCAAGAGGAAACAGACATTAGGGATAATGCTCAATAGGTTAACTAAATCTAGAGGAGGAATAATGGAGATCCATTTTGAGGCAGGTTTAAAAAAGGCCACGTGATACTACAGAGTTAGCCAAGTTAGTATCAGAGGCATCGGTTGCCGTTAGGTGTCATGCACGTATCCTCCCAACATGGATTTAGTACAGGAATGACAAAGACGAAACCCAGTTCAACACCTTGATCGACCATTTATCGGTAAGTATGGTTATGTATGGAAATTAGTAATATCATCTTGCTCTGTCCCATACTTTCTAGGTTGCTGGTAATGAGACTCCCATAATTTTCGATAGATGAGATTCAAGTTGGATAGCCAAGATGATGCAACAGGAAAAGCATGCACCCGTCTTTTCAAGTTTGCTCTGTGATAGTCTCGGTATAACTTGAGGAAAACTCACTTTGAAGGCAAGGCTAACAGTGGACTTGCCTAAACATCTCCAGTGGAAAATATATCAGATGAAGATTGGAGAGGCCTCGTTAAACACTGGTCTGATCCAAAGTATCAAGTACGTTATATATATGTGTTCAGATCACATGTTGCATCACAAATCTATCTTCTTGTAGGTGAACTGTTCAAAGAACAAGGCCAACCTACGAAAGTGAATTCCAACAGACGACAGGATCTTGTAGCTATATTGCACACTGCAAGCTCTTGTAATTAGCTGTTGTTTCACTCTTTTCACTGTGCCATATTATCATATCTATATTGACTAGTTCCAAATGCAAAGGAAAGCCCGCAAGGACCAAAAAGTACCTGAACCAAATGTGGTGGAAAGCTTCAAGGACTGTCACACCAGCAAGACGAAGGGCATGACTACACCAGTCAAAGCCTCTATTCTAAGTCCTTATGCTCATGCCTTTTAACTACTACTTACTCTGGCTTGTGCATTCAACTGCACGGTTTGCAGCCAATGTCTATTACTCTTTTCAATTTTATACACAATTGTCTTAGCAGATCATTGCACCTTACAAGGTTTAAAAGAGAGAGGTGATGTTCCTTTGATCTTGATCTGTAATCTAGTTCTGTGCTGGACTTGTCTACACAACGTTACAATTGCATGTTTGTCTGTTCTCAATTGTTTTGTGATCTGAATGATGTCATACTACGCTTACGTTATTATAAACTTTGTGATATAGGCAAAGGTGTCCCGTCTTTCGATGAGATGATGGATATCGCTTTGGTGGAAGTCGACTTTGACGATCCGACTACGAACGTGCGAGGACGTCGCGCCTTAGCAATCGCTAAACCAACTCCGAGAGGTTATTGACCACGCCGGAGCACGATCAACCTGACCACGAGGGTCTGTTTCCTGCGAGCAAACAAAGAACAAGCAAGAAACTAAGATTGCAATCTGGATATTGCGAATATAAGATGAAAGCTTTATTGATCAAGGTGGGGTTCTATGACGCCTTTGTCTGGTCGTTGAACAGAAACGAAGTACGCGAAGTTGCAGCTATGGCGAACTTTTAATCTAAACAAAACCCAAAGTCTAAACGGTGCCCTAAGGGCTGTATATATGGAGGAAGAGAGGGGGAATTTCGTGGCCCTTGGTGGAGGGGTCCGAAATCAACCCTATCTCTTGTTTCCCCACACATACGGACTCTAAAAATAGCCTATACTTATGTATTTCGAAATTACATGGGCCTGGCCCAATAAAAAGGTGACGCAGCACCTATAATAGCCTCGGGACGAAATTTATGACGTGGCATCTTGTATATTTCGTCCAAGGCTTCATGCACCCATTATGGTGGCTTCAAAGTCCTGAAATCATCACTTGTAACCCCGTTCTTGTTCCCCTTGCGCATGGCATCATCTCCATGCTTGTTCTTGCTCCAATGTTCATCCTTCTCCAAGCTAGGCCCTTCATTTGTAAGCAAAACAAATGTATCCAATTTAGGCAGCATCATATTCTCATGAACATTAGAATCATTACCAAGAAACGAAAGTACCTGATAATTTAATTGGCGTGCGCGAGCTCTAGTAATTGGTCCCGTATATGTAGCAGTAGGGGCTGTGGGTGTAACAATGGTATTGATGTCCTCATCATCCTCCCCTTCTTGAAATGAAGTCGTCCTCGACGGAAACTCATCTTCCTCACCCAAATAAGGCTTCAAATCTGCAATGTTAAAAGTGGGACTAACCCCAAAATCTGCAGGCAGCTCAAGTTTATATGCATTATCATTTATTTTCTCTAACACCTTAAAGGGACCATCAGCACGTGGCATTAGCTTTGATTTGCGCAAATCAGGAAATCTATCCTTACGCAAATGTAACCAAACAAGATCTCCAGGTGCAAACACAACATGTTTTCTACCCTTATCTCCAGCAAGTTTATATTTAGCAGTCATACGCTCAATGTTTTCCTTAGTTAACTCATGCATTTTTAAAATCAATTCAGCACGTTGTTTAGCATCAAAATTAACCTTCTCCGAAGATGGAAGAGGCAACAAATCAATAGGTGCACGAGGTAGGAAACCATACACAACTTCAAAAGGGCACATCTTAGTAGTAGAATGCAATGAACGATTATAAGAAAATTCAATATGAGGCAAGCATTCCTCCCACATTTTCTTATTATTCTTCAAAACAGCCCTAAGCATAGTAGACAATGTTCTATTAACTACTTCAGTTTGTCCATCAGTTTGGGGGTGACAAGTAGTACTAAAAAGCAGTTTAGTCCCCAACTTAGCCCATAAACATCTCCAAAAGTGGCTAAGAAATTTAGTATCACGATCTGAAACAATAGTATTTGGCACACCATGCAAGCGAATAATTTCACGAAAGAACAAATCAGCAACATTAACAGCATCATCGCTTTTATGACATGGTATAAAGTGTGCCATTTTCGAGAATCTATCCACGACAACAAATATTCTATCCCTCCCCTTCTTTGTTCGAGGTAAACCTAAAACAAAGTCCATAGATATATCCTCCCAAGGAACACTAGGTACAGGCAAAGGCATATATAAACCATGAGGATTGAGTCGTGACTTAGCTTTTTGACATGTAGTGCATCGAGCAATAAAACGCTCAACATCTCGTCTCATCTTTGGCCAAAAGAAATGTGTAGCAAGTACGTCCTCCGTCTTCTTCACGCCAAAGTGTCCCATTAATCCTCCTCCATGCGCCTCCTGCAACAACAAAAGACGAACGGAGCTAGCTGGAATGCATAGCTTGTTAGCACGAAACACAAATCCATCGTTAAAGACGAACTTGTTCCACATTCTTCCTTCTTTACAATTCTGCATTACATCTTTAAAATCAGCATCATGCACATATTGATCTTTGATGGTCTCCAAACCAAATATTTTGAAGTCAAGTTGTGAAAGCATAGTATAGCGGCGAGACAATGCATCAGCAATAACATTTTCTTTTCCCTTCTTGTGTTTAATGACATAAGGAAAAGTCTCAATGAATTCAACCCATTTAGCATGTCTACGATTCAGTTTAGCTTGACTTTTAATATGTTTCAAAGATTCATGATCAGAATGTATAATAAATTCTTTGGGCCATAAATAATGTTGCCATGTTTCTAAAGTCCGAACAAGAGCATATAATTCTTTATCATAAGTAGAATACTTCAGACTAGGCCCACTCAATTTTTCAGAAAAGTATGCAACAGGTTTGCCATCTTGTAATAACACACCGCCTAATCCAATTCCACTAGCATCACATTCAAGCTCAAAAGTCTTATTAAAATCAGGAAGTTGGAGTAAAGGAGCATGTGTCAACTTATCTTTCAATACCGAGAAGGCTTCTTCCTGTGCGGTACCCCAAAGAAAAGGCACATCTTTCTTTGTAAGCTCATTGAGAGGTGCAGCAATGGTGCTGAAATCTCTCACAAAACACCTATAGAATCCAGCGAGGCCAAGAAAACTCCTCACTTGTGTGACCGTTTTGGGTTGCGGCCAACTCTCAATAGCTTCAATCTTGGCTTTATCAACTTCAATTCCCTGTGGAGTAACAACATAGCCAAGAAAAGATACTCGGTCGGTGCAAAAGGTGCACTTCCCAAGGTTACCAAACAAATGTGCATCATGTAGAGCAATAAAAACAACACGTAAATGTTCCAAATGTTCTTCCAAAGATCTGCTATAAATCAATATGTCATCAAAGTAAACTACCACAAATCGTCCAATGAAAGCACGTAAAACTTCGTTCATTAATCTCATGAAAGTACTAGGTCCATTAGTTAACCCAAAAGGCATGACTAACCACTCATATAATCCAAACTTAGTTTTGAATGCTGTTTTCCATTCATCTCCCAATTTCATACGAATTTGATGGTATCCACTACGCAAATCAACTTTGGAGAATATTGTAGAGCCACTCAATTCATCAAGCATATCATCTAGCCTAGGAATAGGATGACGATAACAAATAGTAATATTATTAATGCCTCTACAATCAACACACATACGTGATGTACCATCCTTTTTCGGCACTAGAATAATAGGAACATCACAAGGACTAAGGGATTCGCGTATATAACCTTTGTCGAGAAGCTCTTGTACTTGACGCATAATCTCCTTCGTCTCCTCTGGATTGGTACGGTATGGTGCACGGTTTGGCAGTGAAGCACCGGGAATTAAGTCAATCTGATGCTCAATCCCTCGAATAGGCGGTAATCCCGATGGCACGTCTTGTGGAAAGACGTCAGCGAACTCCTGCAAAATGTTAGTGACAGCAGGAGGCAAAGAGGAAGGCACGTCCTCGAATGAAAATAATGCCTCTTTGCACACAAAAGCATAGCAAACAGATTTGCTGAAATCTAGTTCATCAATATCAGATTTGGTGGCAAATAAACATGCACTTTTCAATTTAATTTCAGAAGCAACACTAGATGGTTTATTATTAGGCTTCATTTGTTGCTCAAATTCTTTTGCCACAATCTGATTTTCACTCTTATTCGTCTCCTGTTTTGCTTTATTAGCTCTATTAATATCATCTTTCAAAATGGAATCAAGAGTCATAGGAAGCAAAGTAATATTTTTATCCTTATGAACAAGAGTATAGTGATTGTTTCTACCATGGTGTACAGAATTTTTATCAAATTGCCATGGTCTACCAAGTAATAAGGAACATGCTTGCATAGGTACCACATCACAATCAACATAATCAGCATATGTAGAGATACTAAAATGCACACGAACAGTACGTGTTACCTTAACCTTGCCGCTGTTGTTGAACCATTGGATGTAGTAAGGATGTGGATGTGGTCTTGTGGTGAGAGAAAGCTTCTCCACGATCTCCATGCTAGCCAAGTTGTTGAAGCTCCCTCCGTCTATGATGACGCGCACAGAACGTTCCTTCACAACTCCCTTGGTATGGAACAAATTGTGCCTCTGATTTTGCTTAGCTTGTGTGATCTGCACACTCAAAACACGTTGAGCAACCAAACATTCATACCTGTCAGCGTCTTCAGGAGCCATGTATTGCGTCTCATGATCAGAATCATCTCCACCATGTTCTTCACATGTAATAAGATCCAAAGTCTCCTCATCATAGTCACTAGCAGACTCATATCCACCATCCGCGGTAACAATCATCACAAGCGGAGATTTGCATTCTCTCGCATAATGACCTCCTCCCTTACAACGACGACAAATAATATCACTTGTGTGCCCTGTTGATGCCATGGAAGAAGAAGAACGCTGTGCAGGCCCCGCAGGTGCGCTCTTGGCAGATAATGGTGGTTGTGCCTGTTTTCTTGTATCACGGCTGGAGGTGGCACCGGATGGAGGTGCTGGTGCAGTTGAAGTAGAAGATGCACGTGGTGTCCATGATGAAGGTCGTCCTGCAGAAAAGTTAGTTCTCCCCAATGCTTGTCGATCCTGCACTTCACGTTCAGCTTTACAAGCAAGATGGAATAAACGAGTGATGTTAGTATACTCCTTATAGTCTAGAATGGTCTGAATCTCTCTATTTAATCCACCCAGAAAACGTGCAAGCATAGCTTCATTCTCCTCAACAATACCACATCGAATCATGCCAGTTTGTAATTCCTGATAATATTCTTCTACAGAATTTTTTCCTTGTCTTAAACGCTGCAATTTTTGAAGCAATTCACGTTGATAATATGGTGGAACCCAACGCGTACGCATAGCGGTTTTCAAAGCAGCCCAAGTAGTTGGAATAGGATATAATCTACAATGTTCAGACCACCAGACACATGCAAAACTAGTGAAAGCACAAACAGCAGCAGCAACCCGTCTCTCCTCGGGATATTGTAAACATGTAAAACGTTGTTCAGTTTCTAACTCCCAAGTAAGATATATATCAGGAACATATCTACCCTCAAATGGTGGAATATTCAATTTCAGTTTAGGAATATGGACATCATCTCGTACCTGAGGTGGTGGTGCAGGCCTACCATTACGAATATATACCTGAGGTCGACCTGGTGGTGGTGGTGCTGGTGGCTGCACGTAGTTCGGATTTTGATCAACCTCATCCTCATAATCTCCCACATAATCATCATCCTCCTGGGTACCAGCAGCAGCAGTAGCAGTGGCACCAGAATTTTGTCCTGGCTCAATAGGAACACGCTGTGCTCGTCCATACTGATTCGGAAGGGGGCGTAGTTGTTGTTGTTGCAGAGGTGCGACAGGTGCAGCCGGTGGTGGAAGACGCGCAAGCAGTTCATTAAATCTGTTATCGAGCTTTGTTTCGAACGTCTTCTCAAGGCCAGTAATCTTCTCCATGGCCTCTTCAAAATTGTTCAGCACATCTTGCACCTGTTCAGTCATCATTTGCTGAAACTTATTATGAAGCTCCTTGTTCGATAAGTTCTCCCAGTCAATCTCGTCGGCTTGTGATCCTGGCATGGTTAGCAGCAATAGAAACACACAAGAATATGATCCTACAGACTACGAACAAGTGGTGGTGGTGGGTGTCACAAATCCGTCAAGCAAAACTCAAATTCTTACCAGTTCTTACCCAGCAATAGGCGGTGATCGGCAACCGTTGTAGTCAAAACTCTCAAAGCTTCGATAGAGCGATTACCAGGGAGAGTCAAACGCACGACGTAGATGTATGTGGAGCTGGGAAGGCTTATAATATGGTAGCAAAAAGGGTCAGCAATAATCAATTCAGAGATGCAAAGTTGAATAAACGCTCAACGACGGTACTGTGCTGGTCCTAGGCTAGACTGTGCTAGAGACGCGAGCCTACAACACCAACAAAATCACAGCGCGGCACGTAAACAAGGGAGGAGCACACTCTGAATTTTGTTTCTCTTTTTTTGCACTTTTTTTCCTCTTTTTTTTGCTCCGCAACAAATTTTTTTCGAAAAAGTCTACAAATGGTCTAAAAACTGCCTAGCCAGAATTTTCCAGACTTAGTTTTTTTTTTGAAATTGGAACTATTTTTCTTCTGCGGATGGCTCGGAAGTTGGGGAGTCCTTCTCTGTCACGACTCGGAGTATCGCGTGATCTGGAAATCGAGAACAATGCAACAATTACTGGACTCAGACTAGGACTGGTGGCGGAGATGAATCTGGTGGAACTCGGACTGGTGGCGGAGATGAATCTGGTGGAACACGGACAGGTGGCGGATATATGTTGCAGGTGAACTCGGATTGGCGTGATGGCGGCGGATATGTGGTGGCGTATATGGATTCGGATTGGCGGTGAATATGTGGTGGTGGTATATGGCAACAGCGACGATGATGATGCGGTGGTGATATATGGCAGCGGCGACGTGACAACCTGTGAACAGAACTCGAAACTCTAAAAGACTAGACGCTAAGACCAGCAACTGGACACGACGATGCAACCGCAAATTCAACAAAGCAAATACAGAAAAGATTATGCAAGGCTCAGATTGGTTCGGATGGGATGAACTAACCCTAATTTTTTTTGGCTTTTTCGTGGACTATAGGTATGAAGAATAGACTCGATCTAAACTACGAAAAACTGTAAAATCTCACCGAGCAACCTGGAAATCTGATACCACTTGATATAGGCAAAGGTGTCCCGTCTTTCGATGAGATGATGGATATCGCTTTGGTGGAAGTCGACTTTGACGATCCGACTACGAACGTGCGAGGACGTCGCGCCTTAGCAATCGCTAAACCAACTCCGAGAGGTTCTTGACCACGCCGGAGCATGATCAACCTGACCACGAGGGTCTGTTTCCTGTGAGCAAACGAAGAACAAGCAAGAAACTAAGATTGCAATCTGGATATTGCGAATATAAGATTAAAGCTTTATTGATCAAGGTGGGGTTCTGTGACGCCTTTGTCTGGTCGTTGAACACAAACGAAGTACGCGAAGTTGCAGCTATGGCGAACTTTTAATCTAAACAAAACCCAAAGTCTAAATGGTGCCCTAAGGGCTGTATATATGGAGGAAGAGAGGGGGAATTTCGTGGCCCTTGGTGGAGGGGTCCGAAATCAACCCTATCTCTTGTTTCCCCACACATACGGACTCTAAAAATAGCCTATACTTATGTATTTCGAAATTACATGGGTCTGGCCCAATAAAAAGGTGACGCAGCACCTATAATAGCCTCGGGACGAAATTTATGAAGTGGCATCTTGTATATTTCGTCCAAGGCTTCATGCACCAATTATGGTGGCTTCAAAGTCCTGAAATCATCACTTGTAACTCCGTTCTTGTTCCCCTTGCGCATGGCATCATCTCCATGCTTGTTCTTGCTCCAATGTTCATCCTTCTCCAAGCTAGGCCCTTCATTTGTAAGCAAAACAAATGTATCCAATTTAGGCAGCATCATATTCTCATGAACATTAGAACCATTACCAAGAAACGAAAGTACCTGATAATTTAATTGGCGTGCGCGAGCTCTAGTAATTGGTCCCGTATATGTAGCAGTAGGGGCTGTGGGTGTAACAATGGTATTGATGTCCTCATCACTTTGTCTCTTTATCCTTAGCTGTCAATACAATGTGAAGGAATAGACAATACATTAGCCATGGTACATGGTCATATGTTTGGTACTTGGTTTTATTATGTACTTTGCAGTAAAATACAATTAATATTTTACATGGGTTCACCAGAATAAGTTCTGTATATAGACCAAAGCTATTTTGTTTGGTTTTTCTGCCTCCTTAATATCTTATGTTCTGGTACTACTTATGTAAAAACTCAACTTTTCAGCAAGCTATGGAACAAATGGTGGAACCGCCACCTTCTGAGTGACGAGGCAACTATAACCGCAATGTCACCTCTTGCTGTAGTGGGTCAGTACATGTCCACTAGCACTACCAAAAGCACGTTCCTGCATAATACTGGGTTGGTTGTTAAGGCAATCTCGTCCAAACTGTCTCATGATCAAGATATGCAAGCTCAAAAAAATGTTATATCTGCGCTCCAGACACAATTCCATTCCCTAATAGAGACCCTTTGTGAAAAAAGGACAACCATTGTTCGATGTCATCAAGATATGCATGGTTTTGAAACCATACTATCATACATTGGCTATGTTGTTCAGGAGCCTAGGAGAAATGAAGGCGAAGGTTATGGAGCTCCATCGGACGATACAACATGAAAATGTAACAGTCAGGTGAAATGAACTAAGCTTCTGAACTTCTGGTGGTGCATTTATCTGCCACACTGTTAACTTTTATGTTAACCTTCCTTTTGTTTTATGGTTGTAATTTGTTTTGTTGCTATACAAAATTTGTTCTTAACGTGCAGCAACCGGCTCGAGAAAATAGCAAGACATTTTTGTATAGTGTAGGGTGTTCCCTATATTTGCACTGGTGGCGAACTTCGATGCCCAGTGGATGTAATCTGTGCAATCGCCTTAATAGACTAGCATTAGTTTCTGGCTAATTTATTTCTCTAGTCATGTTTTTCCTTGGTTTGCTAGGGGCCGCAACAACCATGGGCCATATACTGACCGTGGTAAACTTGAGCCTGCTACGGGCCGTATGATCCGTGGGCCTCCAACGGGCCGTAGAATCAGTGGGCCTTGGGCCATCAGATAAATGGGCCGACATGGGCCATAAATGGGCATAATTGGTATTGGGCTAGCACGTTAATGGGCCGTTAACAGGCCGGAAGACAACAACAGCTTAATTCTGTCACAGGCATAACGGGTCGTTAATGGGCCAGAATATAGGCGGGCTGGAAACGACACAACGGGTTAACATGCCACAAACAGGCCGATTCTAACCACGGGCCGAATTTGGCCCATTAGGGGAACAAGCCAGTAACTGGCCAGAAGTAATCGAGAGCTGGAAAGGAGCCCAAGAATGTATGGGCCGTCAGTAGGCCAAAAGCTAACACGGGCTAGAAACGGCCCATGTGAATCATGGGCCATTACTAGGCATAAAGAAATTTACTGTTTATTATGGGCCAGAATCACTACGGCCCACTAAAGGGCCCAAAGGTATGAAAGGCCTCTTATGGGCCGAAAGACATCGTGGACCATACATGGGACGAAAATGGAATAGACCGTTAACAGGCTTTTCATGGGTCGGGCCGCTAGCTTTTGACCAAGACAAATGGGTCGGCCTTTGTAAGCTAAATGGGCCATTGTTGGGCTGTCGCACGTGTCGACATATCATAAGCACCTATCTGACCCAATGATGAGCTGACACGTGTTTCCTCCGGCCAATGAGAATTTTACACATGGAAAAGCGCCATTGGGCGTTGCTTTTAACGGGTTATCGGATCCAAAACCGGACCCGATAGCTTAATGGCAACCCGTTACAGTGAATGCCACGTGTCGGTTACCCTTGACGAAAGCACTTCCATGACACATCATTTCTCGTCATGGAAGTGAACACTTTTGTGATGATAATTTTGGTATTGTCATGAAACACTTCTACGACAGCACAAGTATGACTATCTTGATTCTGTCATAAAACTGTCGTGGATGTACATGCATGACAGAAACGTGACCTACTATGACAAACATGTATCATCACGGAGTTGTATTTTCTAGAATTTTATACTGCAACTGATACAGAAGCCTCTATATAAGATGTAGAGATTTCGGTCGAACTTGCAGCTGAACTATATAGGCTAGCAAAACTCGTGCAAACCTTCATGGTGTGCAAACTAGATATTGTTAAACAAATAATGAACCTATAATACTCAGAGAAGTGTTGATGGGTCCTAACTCCGGAATTGGCTATAAGCCAAAATATTCCGAGATAGCATCCATATATATAAAATTCAAGTTTAGACTTGATAAACCTCCAGAAGAATTTAGAGTCTAAAGTATATATAAAATGATTAAAATAAAAAAATGTTTTATAATACTTGACTTGGTACAAATAGTTTATGACAAATCAAAGTGTTGACTATGACGAGATTATCTCATCATAGTAATACTTAAAGTCAATTCGGATTAAACTAGCAATTACTAAATATTCCCATTATGAGATGTAATATATGGATGCCAAAATGATTCCCATGAGATGGGAATAGAACCAAGGTTGTATATTTTATGGTCCAAGGTAATTTTGTTGATCCGGAGGATGCTAGTAAGTGTGCAACCTTCAAGAGATCCTATCTAAAGCAGATTTGGGATCTTAGTTCTGTTGAAATGGTCAAAAAAATTGATTTCATCGAGGAAAGCGAAGATGCTTGTATTTACAAGAAAGTAATGGGAGCATGATAATATTTCTAAACAATATATGCGCATGACACATTGTTCATTGGAAAATATATAAATTTCTTGACACAAATTAAGACTTTATTAAAACTAGTTTTTCAGTAAAGTACTTAGGCAATATAGTCCCGACATTAAGCACAATAATAGGAGATGGTAGTGTCTAATCAGGCTTAGCCAAATAACATATTGACAAAATACTAAATCAGTTTAGAATGAAAAATGTCAAGAAGAGTTTCTTATCGAAGTCACATGGAAGGACATTTAAGCAAGAATCGGTATCCTGAAATACTGATGAGAGAGATACATCATTTCAATCACTCTTGTGAGAATTATATTCCATGGTATGTAAACAACCTGATATGTCTAGTACTCCTAGTAAGTTGTGACAAGAATGGTCAAATTGTTGATCATAGTACGAAGGTAAAAATGCCATTAAGTACCAAGGACATGTTTCTCGCACATGGAGAAAATGAAGAGATTGTTGTAAGGAATGACATCAATGCATGCTCGTTTTAAGTAGTACATCGAAAAAATCTTCATCGATGCTCCAGGCGATTTTTCGATCTCAATTAAACTATTTATGGTGGCGCAGTAAGTTGGAACTGGTCCAAGCAAGTTACCATGATGCATTCTATAATAGAAGGCTGATTATATTGTTGTTTTAGAAGCAACAACAGAGAGTGATGAATCAAAAGTTCCTTTATGAGCTTGGTATAGTTTCTAGATGATTGTGCCAATCGAAGATTGTTTTTTAATAGTGGTTCTATAGCTCATTTTGAGGAATCATGGGTCCTTCCAGTGATTCAATACGTACAAAGCTAGTTTCACATAAATTACGAATTCATGTGAAAGCATGACAGATGCATTGAAATGCAAATGATACACGTGGATCTGAAATTGTCAAGATCCAATGGGATGAAGGCTATACCACAAGCAGAGCATTGACAAACTTGTGATCATAAGTCATGTTCGTCTAATATCAGATGAGAGGACCTGATGTTGTATAGCCTTCTAATACTGTATTGAATCAACCCAAACTTGTTTGTTATACTTTGAGATACAATCACCAATAGTCAACTATTAGAATATGGAGTGTTAATGTGTGATTTAGTTCCTTGGACCATGAGAGTATCATAGTCACTACTTACCGTATGGTGGATTTTGGGGTTGCTCAAACGTCATCTATAACACGGTGATCAAAAGGAAAACTTACAGGCTCATTGGAAAGTTTGACAAAGGATTAGATAGCTCAAGAGTGGGATTTGCTCCTCCATCAATGGTGAGATATTCTTAGGGATCTCTTGATGTGATGGCATACATCATTGTCTGGCCAGACATAGGTGACAATGTCACAGGGATGCCGAAACATGTCAATGAGAAAGAAGAACAAAACCGGTAACAAGGAGACTCGTATAGTGATCATGTGTATGATTCAAGAGGATACAGATACATCTCATCTAGGTTCTTGTAAATTATTGTGAAGCACAGAGAATATCACATGATGACCAAACATTCACTCGACTGTCATTCGTGTACTCATAGGGATCGATATGGACGTCCGCAGTTCCGCTATCGGTTATTAAAGAAAGGGGTTTTGTTCATGTCTATGTTTTACCAAACCTACAGGGTCACAAGCTTAAGGTAATAATAATTTGTTGAGTGTTAATAGGACTGGAGTAATGAAGAAATTTGTGAAATTTTTTCATTAATATTTGAAATAGTTTTGAGAGGAACCGAAAGCATTTCTGTGTCACCGGAAGGGTTTCAGAGTTCATCAGGCATTACCGGGTATTAAAAATAAATAATATATAAGTGGAAAATGTTTTGGGAGATGTTAAATTAATAATAAATAGGCTATAATAATAGTTCAGAGGCTTTTATATTTAATAAAATATCAATTGGCCTTAAAAGGCCAAGTGGTGGAAAGAGAATTGGGCCACATGCATGGGCCCAATAGGTGGAGGCGCCCCCTTCCTTCTAGTAGGAGGAAGGGGAGGCCGGATTGGAGGATTCCCCTCTCTTTGGATGGCCAAAGGGAAGGGTTTCCTTACCCTTGTGGTGCCCCCTCTCCCCTCCCTCCAACCTATATATACCTAAGGACTTTGGCCCTTTGGACACAAAAGTTTTGGAGCCTCCTCTAGTTCTCTAGTTCTAGTTCTAGATGTACCTAGTTGATCAATTAGAGCTAGACCTAGATCCTCTAATACTCATAATTATATGCCTAATGTGGTTCTAATCTCCTCCTAATTCTCTAGCAATGATAAACTCTAGACGGCAAAGCGTTGCTGGATCGTGAAGACCATACACTTGCAACTCCTACAGAGGCCGTGTTTTCAGTCTTCCGTTCGAGCGAGGGACTGTTCATGGGCGGCTCACAAGATCGTCCATATATAGTTCTAAGGACTACAAGTACGATCTACAATGACTTGTCTTCTTCCATTGCAACTCAGGGTCAGTAACAATCTGATCCAAACAGTTTATAGCATCTTCATAGTGTTCTTGGGTGATCGTAAGGTGATTTTTTTCTACTATGTTTCCCAACAACATGCATATCTCAATCCTTTCATCCACATGCATGCATGATTAAATGCTTCTTTCAATTCTGTTTTTGACGACATGAAATAGTCTCATTTTAATGATTGTAAGCATAACGCTAGCCTATCACAATGTGTCTTGGTCGTGGTGCAGCTCCTTAGACATCTTATGCACCTGAATGGAGGTGGTTTGTATACAACTTCCACTATGACCTTTCTATCTAAAAAACCATCACTACGATCAATTAGTTAAGATGACAAACATGACTCTAATAGTAGCATCTATACTACATTCTCTCTCAGAAGTGCCTTTGATTCACATGCAAACAACCTCGGTATCTCTGATGCATGTCCAACATTAGCAAATTTTAAATGACTTACCACTTTACAGACCCAAAACCCAGTACAAGGAGACTAAGGCACCTAACTATGTACTAGAGGGATATGCGTGCTTCACAGCGCTGCGTCGTATTTTGATTTTGATTTTATTTGATTTATTTATTCACACGTGGTCTGTTGCGATTTGATTCCTTGTTTTTTTCTCCCCACTAATAAAATAATCACGACACAAACAAAAATAAGAAATGTATCAGAACAAAATTAACAAATCACCAACAAAAGAAGCAAGCACATTCCCCTACACATCACCCCAACAAGGACAACACACATTTTTCCAACCTTCCAGTCGCATAACATATCTTATTAGATTGATTAAGAAAACCTTGTGTAAATTTACTTTATCTAGATGGATCTACATATGAGTTGATAAATTAGTTGAGAGGTGGAAATTCTTTCACCAAACTGAAAGCTTTGCCTCTTAGATTTCACTATTCATGACTTGATTATGCCAAAAACCAGATAAACTCTTATCCTTTGCTGGTATAGGGAAGGGATATATTCCGTCTTTGCTACATTTCCTTCCCAACACCTCAAAGGATAGTAAATAGGATTTCGCTACAAATCAAATGTCGCATTTCTTGGCATGGAAATCAAACATTTTTATGGCAAATTATGTTGTCGCAAGAATGCGAATTTCCATTAGCAAACATGGCAATCGTTGCCATGTTCAGTTTTTGCCTGGAATTGCCATGCTTGATAGATAAAATTATCATCCTCGCCACAACATAATTTCCCATAAAAACCATTTGATTTTACATGCATAAAAATCCAACGACATTTAACACTATGGTAGAAAATATTAAGGCATGTACAATATAAATTCACCTTTTTGCTGCTCAAAAGTAGTTTACACTGAAAGGAGTTAGCACTGAAGTTATATGCCTTTGTGTCTAAGTTGAGTCTCTTTTTTTCCTAGCATGCTGATTTGTCATGATATAATATCAGGTACTCCCTCTGATCAGAAATAATTGTCATGGTTTTAGTTTGAACTAAAACCATTATACTTATTTGGACCGGAGGGAGTACTAAAATTACAAAAACAAATACCATTGTGCTTTTTAGGTAGGCAAAATATACAACAAAGCCAAGCCTAGTGGCAACCGATTTTATTCATGCCTCAATGAAATACGCCATCATGATATTTTTCGAATCATCGACAATATCTTAGACACTATAGTGTAGTTCTGTATTTCATTTAGTTAGACTCCCGTCATCATATCTCCATGATTTTATCAAGATGTCATACACTTTCACCATTCTTCCGTCTTACAAACTTTCAAGTGGTAATGTAAACTATGAGATGCAAATCTAAATGAACAAATAGTGTTTTGCTGAAGAGTGAAGCCAAGATATGAACAAAAGATAAAACAACTCAAGAGCACATCACAACTCGTATTATAGAGCTATTTCATTTGCTTGAGAATAGTAGGCACACCACTTTTTGTTTTCTCATAAGCATTAACACAGAGAGCAAAAAACAGGATTTCTATGGAAATCTTTACCATGTGAGTGCAAAGTGCATACTTAGAAAACAAACTCTTTGTTTAGAACTCAGGGTAAATATAACCAGGATAACAAAAAGAGTATTGTCAAGTATGAGAAGTTAATTTTCACCACAATTTATTTGAACCAAGTAGAAGTTCACTTACCAGCCTAGAAAAGCAACAACTAGAAAGTGAATACACCCAAGGTACCTAGAATGCATCTACAACCAACTAAAAAAAGCATCGTCTAAGACCAAACATGCATAAATGTCAATATTCCCACAAGCAACATGGGCACACCATATTCATGAGTAAAACATCCACAAACCGGCAACCCAAATGGAGACACCCCAGATTGACTCCAACAATTTCCAGTTCAGGGAAGTAAAGGCAATGGAAAATATTAGTAGAAAACAACTTTTCAAGTAAATTTGATTAATGAAACAACTCAGTTAAAATATTCATTAAAGGACCACAAGATTTGCCACTGGCATATAAACATAATCTGGAACAAGACACGTCCAAAACATGTCACCATTTTTGACACAAACAATTCGACCATATGTATTCAGAAGGAAACCACTTGAATGAAGGTAGGACAAAGTGTCCAAGAAGAAAAGTAAATAGCCAAATTTCATCATTCAGTGAAATTAGCCAAGATTTCCATCAACACAAGTTCCCATTTCGTTAGAAAATAAATGGGATGCAAATTAGAACTTGGGAGACGTAACATAAAGCGGCACCATAGAAAAGAAAAGTTAGATACATGAATATTGCACATAAAACTGAATCGCACTCTAGAAATATGAAGGACAAAAATAAGTTATGGGAAAGGAACATTACGAAAAATGGAAATGAAACCACAACATCTAATAATTACCTCAACCAAACCAACTTGGAAACCCAATAACCCACAACAAAGACCGCAATACGAATACTCACTATGGAGAGAAGTAACATGAATCCTTGTGATAAGAAAAACGTGCTCATATTTATAAGAAGAGGACTCCCGATACACAGTAATGTGTAGACCATAGCAACAAAGCTGCATTACTAGTTGAATGACATAAACTACAAATTTAACACAAGTATTCACAAAAAAGCCAATGTCATAGGAAGAAGCACAACCTGCAAGATGGGAAATAAAAATAAAAATAAAGAAGGGCTTTCTAATTAGCAAGAAACCACCTGGAACTACTTCATTATGAGAAGAATAGATTATACCATTGCAATTACATTAACTGGAAAAACTGAACCAATCAACAAATTACTGAAAATAGATGTCACAATCACTGAAGATATGGTCAAGTAGCTATTGGCACCCTACGACCAAGATGTCACGACCACCAAAACACCAAGAGCAACAACAACACAAGCACCACAAAAATCATGAGCAGGCGGACAAACCCCACATCGACCAAGCACCCACTCCCCCAAGAACATAACACACACAATGACGCACAACCATACATCATTACGTAATGAACGCAACAATGAAGACATAAGGAAAAACGGAGAGGACCGAAATCGAACACTCATATGAAGAGCGGAAGCACAAACAGCAGGATGAAGCCATGCAACAGGCCACTGACGTCAACACCTCCACCCACCCAGCAAACCATAGAAAGTCGATGCGAAAGGAGAAAGCCCTCCATAAATAGAAGCAACCCCGTCTCGAAGAAAACAACAGGTGTAGCCCAGCTTACAGAACATTGTCGCTCTCTTTATGAACTGTAGAAGAACACAAACCGGCACAACCACCACCGCCCAAAGACCAATAAAGCATTGAGATAGCACGCGTGCACCCACCCACCCCTCTCCCCCACACACTGACTTGTAACACAAGAAGGCTTGCATGACTGCCACGAGTCATCTACAAGTAGGCCAATTGCGATTATCAAGTGAAACAAACACTCATAGCAAGTTCCAACAACAAAGCGCACTAGGAAGCTCCAATTCGAGGGAGCTTAGTAACTTAGGTGGTGTCAAAATGCATGTAAGAAAATCTAGAAACTTGCTGGGACCAAATATAAAGTACTAACAACAGTGAATTCAGACGTTGTGACATGTCAGTACCAAGCTTTTATTTTGATGATAGAATTGTTGATTTCGAGCATAGATATAACTATTTTTTCTGAGATACTTATTTAACCCATAACTAGAGACAATTTTATGCTATATGAACATGTCTTATCCTACACTACTAATTAGAAATATATGAGCCCCAAGGTAAACTCTTAGGCCTGGAAGATAAATTCATCATGAACTACATTCTTTTTTACAAAAAAATAATAATTAATGTATATAGAACCATGAATTTTTCCTGTCAAAATTGCCAACTGCCATAAATTATCACTTTACTTGGATGCACTGAGGTCTTATCTGGATGAGCATTGTTGTAATTAGAATCTAAAAACAATTATTTGACACTTCCAACTTTAGTCTAACTGCCAAAATTTGTTGCCAACAACCATGTCAGAAATTCAATGCATGAATAATTTAGAGAAAACTCTATAACAATGTAACAATTATAAACACATTGCCACTTCTGGCAGGACATTATCCAGCTTGCCAAAAATTCCAGTAAAGTAAGTAAGTTACTAATCAAACTGAATGAGGCATGCAAATTTTTCATGTCTGGGAGCCTAAAAACATGAGGGCAACTCTCTTGTGATGTTATTTGCACCAAGGAAACTGCAAGAGAAAAGATTATTAATTTAAGGAACTTCAGATTACTTGGGTCATAGATTGCCATGTAAAACAAATATACACAAATGAAGTTGAAATGACAATGACACATGGATCATTGATATTCTAAAGTCATGGCTCAAGGAAGAGATAATATAAAAATAAAACACACACAACCAAGTTCCATCCATTTAATCCTTGCAAAGGATATATTTACAGCTCCCCAAGAAACCAACTACTTACATTAAAAAGCAAATTAGCTATATAGTTGCCATTATTATATGAATACTACTTTAGAACTTAAATGATACTTTAACTACTTGTAGCTCTAAGGCCCTAACTAAAGTACTAGAGAAAAATTCAAAGTGTTGTGCTCCATCGATATATGGCAATGAAGAATTAAATGGATCTCCTTTCACATGTTTATTATTTACAAAGGAAAACAACATATTGAAAAATAAAATCATCCTCTTAAGTTGGTAAATTGCCCTAGTGTGTGTGCAACGCGCTTGCACATACTGACACGAAGAAGAAAATTAGAGAAAGGCATGTACCCATACAAGAGAGGGTTCCAGTGCGGTTGCAGCGTGCATAGCTGATACGTCCATTTTGCATAATGCTTTTATATCAATATGTATTGCATTATGGGCTGTCATTACACTTTATATCTCAATATTTATGGCTATTCTCTCTTATTTTACAAGGTTTACCATGAAGAGGGGGAATGCCAGCAGCTGGAATTCTGGCTGGAAAAGGAGCAAAAGTTGGAAACATATTCTGCACAACTCCAAAAGTCATGAAACTCCACGAAACAACTTTTTGGATTTATTAAGAATTTATGAGTGAAAGAAATAGGCCAAGGGGGGCACACCCTGTCCAGGAGACAAGGGGGCGCCCCCCCTATAGGGTGCGCCCCCTATCTCCTGGGCCCCTTGGTGGGCCTCCGGCGTCCATCTTCTGCTATATCATCACTTTTACCCTGGAAAAAATTGTGGGCAAGCTTACGGGACTAAACTCCGCCACCACGAGGCGAAACCTTGGTGGAATCAATCTAGGGCTCTGGCGGAGCTGTTCTACCGGGGACACTTCCCTCTGGGAGGGGGAAATCATCACCAACGTCATCACCAACGATCCTCTCATCGGGAGGAGGGTCAATCTCCATCAACATCTTCACCAGCACCATCTCCTCTCAAACCCTAGTTCATCTCTTGTATCCAATCTTGTATCCAAAACCACAAATTGGTACCTGTGGGTTGCTAGTAGTGTTAATTACTCCTTGTAGTTGATACTTATTGGTTTACTTGGTGGAAGATCATATGTTCAGATCCTTAATGCATATTATTACACCTCTGATTATGAACATGATTATGCTTTGTGAGTAGTTACTTTAGTTACTGAGGAGATGGGTGAAGTCTTGCTATTAGTAGTCATGTGAATTTGGTATTCGTTTGATATTTTGATGAGATGTATGTTGTCTTTCCTCTAGTGGTGTTATGTGAACGTCGACTACATGACACTTCACCATTATTTGGGCCTAGAGGAAGGCATAGGGAAGTAATAAGTAGATGATGGGTTGCTAGAGCGATAGAAGCTTAAACCCTAGTTTATGCGTTGCTTCATTAGGGGTTCATATGGGCCCATATGTTTAATGTTGTGGTTAGGTTTACCTTAATACTCCTTTTTGTAGTTGCGGATGCTTGCAATAGGGGTTAATCATAAGTGGGATGCTTGTCCAAGTTAGGGCAGTACACAAGTGCCAGTCCACCCACATATCAAATTATCAAAGTACCAAACGCGAATCATATGAGCGTGATGAAAACTAGCTCGACGATAATTCCCAATGTGTCCTCGGGAGCTCCTTTATTATTATTAGAATTTGTCCAGGATTATCCTTTGCTACATAAAGGATTGTGCCACCTTGCTGCACCTTATTTACTTTGTTTACTTGTCACTCATTACTATTTATCCTATCACAAAACTATCTATCACCTACTATTTCAGTGCTTGCAGAGAAAACCTTACTAAAAACTGCTTATCATTTCCTTCTGCTCCTCGTTGGGTTCGACACTCTTACTTATCAAAAGGACTACGATAGATCCCCTACACTTGTGGGTCATCAAGACTCTTTTCTGGCGTCGTTGCCGGGGAGTGTAGCGCTTTTGGTGAGTGGAACTTGGTAAGGAAACATTTATTTAGTGTGCTGAAATTTTCTGTTACTTGTCACTATGGAAATTGATCCTTTGAGGGGCTTGTTTGGGGTATCTTCACCCCCAACCAGAAGAGCAAAGAGATGCTCCTCAACCTACTGAACCTTATGAGAATATTCACTTTGAGATTCCTTCGGGTATGATAGAAAAACTGCTAGCTAATCCTTTTGCATGAGACGGAACTTTGCATCCCGACTTACACCTTATCTTTGTGGATGAAGTTTGTGGATTATTTAAGCCTGCAGGTATCCCCAATGATGTTGTCAAAAGGAAGGTCTTCCCCTTATCTTTGAAGGGATATGCAATGACATGGTATAGGCTATGTGATGATACGAGATTTTGGAATTATAAGCGACTGAAGTTGGAATTTCACCAGAAGTTCTACCATATGCATCTTGTTCATCATGATCGTAATTACATATATAATTTATGGCCTCGCGAAGCAGAAAGCATCGCTCAAGCTTGGGGGAGGCTTAAATCCATGTTATATTCATGCCCCAATCATGAGCTCTCTCGGGAAATGATTATTCAGAATTTTTATGCTCGGCTTTCTCTTGATAATCGCAACCTGCTCGATACTTCCTGTGCTGGTTCCTATATGCTGAAGACCATTGATTTCAAATGGGACTTATTGGAAAGAATTAAACGCAACTCTGAAGATTGGGGTTCCGATGATGGTAAGGAGTCAGGTATGGCACCTAAGTTTGATTGTGTTAAATCTTTTATGGATACCGATGCTTTCCGTGGATTTAGCTCTAAGTATGGACTTGACTCTGAGATAGTAGCTACTTTTTGTGAAACTTTTGCTACTCATGTTGATCTCCCTAAAGAGAAGTGGTTTAAATAAAATCCTCCTGTTGAAGTGAAAGTAGTTGCACCTATTACACTCGAAGAAAAGACTATTACATATAGTGATCCTATTATTCCTACTGCTTATGTCGAAAAACCTCCTTTTCCTGTTAGGATAAAAGATCATGCTAAAGCTTCGACTGTTGTTCGTAAGAGTAATACTAGGACTTATACACCTCCTGAGCAAATCAATGTTGAACCTAGTATTGCTATGATTAAAGATCTCTTGGATGAAGACTTAGATGGGCATGTTATCTCTTTCGTGGGTGAAACTGTTAATATTGCTAGACCCGATACTAAGACACGTAGACCTGTTGTAGGCACGCCTGTTATTTCCGTTAAAAAAGGAGATCATTGTTATCATGGCTTATGTGATATGGGTGCTAGTGCTAATGCGATACCTTATGATCTTTATAAAGAAATTATGCACGATATTGCACCTGTTGAATTAGAAGACATTGATGTTACTATTAATCTTGCTAATAGGGACACCATTAAACCTATTGGGATTGTTAGAGATGTTGAAGTCTTGTGTGAAAAGATTAAATACCATGCTGATTTCCTTGTTCATGCTTCCCCACAAGATAATTTTTGTCCCATTATTTTTGGTAGACCCTTTTTGAATACTGCTAGTGCTAAGATTAATTGTGAAAGGAATATTGTCACTGTTGGCATAGATGGTATGTCTCATGAGTTTAATTTCGCTAAGTTTAGTAGACAACCTCGTGAAAGGGAACCACCTAGTAAGGATGAAATTATTGGTCTTGCTTCCATTGTTGTTCCCCCAACTGATCCGTTAGAACAATATTTGTTAGACCATGAAAATGATATGTTTATGAAGGAAAGGGAAGCAATAGACGAAGTGTTCCTTAAACAAGAACCTATGCTAAAACATAACCTTCCCATTGAAATTCTTGGGGATCCCCCTCCACCCAAGGGTGATCCCATGTTCGAACTCAAACCCTTACCTGATAATCTCAAGTATGCTTATCTTGATGAAAAAGAAATATATCCTGTTATTATTAGTGCTAACCTTTCAGAGAAAGAAGAAGAAAGATTATTGAAAACTCTGAAGAAGCACCGAACTGCTATTGGATATACTTTGGATGATCTTAAGGGCATTAGTCCCACATTATGTCAGCACAAAATTTTAGTGGAGAAAGATGCCAAGCCAGTTAGAGATCCTCAAAGATGATTAAACCCCAAAATGAAGGAAGTGGTAAGAAAGGAGATTCTAAAACTCCTTGAGGCAGGTATTATTTATCCCGTTGCTAATAGTGAATGGGTAAGCCCTGTCCATTGTGTCCCTAAAAAGGGAGGTATTACCGTTGTTCCTAATGATAAAGATGAATTGATCCCGCAAAGAATTATTACAGGCTATAGGATGGTAATTGATTTCCGTAAGTTAAATAAAGCCACTAAGAAAGATCATTACCATTTACCTTTTATTGACCAAATGCTAGAGGCTATCCAAACACACACATTTTTGCTTTCTAGATGGTTATTCTGGCTTCTCTCAAATACCTGTGTCCGCGTAGGATCAATCTAAAACTACTTTTACTTGCCCTTTTGGTACTTTTGCTTATAGACGTATGCCTTTTGGTTTATGTAATGCACCTGCTACCTTTCAAAGATGCATGATGGCTATATTTTCTGATTTTTGTGAAAAGATTTGTGAGGTATTCATGGATGACTTCTCCGTCTATGGATCCTCTTTTGATGATTGTTTGAGCGACCTTGATCGAGTTTTGCAAAGATGCGAAGACACCAGTCTCGTCCTGAATTGGGAAAAGTGTCACTTTATGGTTAATGAAGGCATTGCCTTGGGGCACAACATCTCTGAGAGAGGTATTGAAGTTGATAAAGGCAAAGTTGACGCTATTGAAAAAATGCCATGTCCCAAGGACATAAAAGGTATAAGAAGTTTTCTTGGTCATGCCGGCTTTTATAGGAGGTTCATTAAGGACTTTTCTAAAATCTCTAGGCCTCTGACTAATTTATTGCAAAAAGATATCCCTTTTGTCTTTGATGATGATTGTGTAGAAGCATTTGAAACACTTAAGAAAGCTTTGATCACTGAACCTATTGTTCAGCCACCTGATTGGAACTTACCTTTTGAAATTATGTGCGATGCTAGTGATTATGCTGTAGGTGATATTTTAGGGCAAAGAGTCGATAAGAAATTGAATGTTATCCAGTATGCTAGTAAGACTCTTGATACTGCCAAAAGAAATTATGCTACTACTGAAAAAGAGTTCTTAGCAGTTGTGTTTGCATGTGATAAGTTTTGACCTTATATTGTTGATTCCAAAGTTACTATTCACACTCATCATGCTGCTATTAAATATCTCATGGAAAATAAAGATGCTAAGCCTAGACTCATTAGATGGGTTCTCTTGCTCCAAGAATTTGACTTGCATATTATTGATAGAAAGGGAGTTGAGAACCCAGTTGCAGATAACTTGTCTAGGTTAGAGAATGTTCTTGATGACCCACTGCCTATTAATGATAGTTTTCCTGATGAACAATTAGTTGTTGTCAATGCTTCTCGTACTTCTCCTTGGTATGCTAATTATGCTAATTACATTGTTGCTAAATATATACCGCCTAGTTTCACATACCAGCAAAAGAAAAAGTTCTTTTATGATTTAAGACATTACTTCTGGGATGATCCGCACCTTTATAAAGAAGGAGTAGATGGTATTATTAGATGTTGCGTGCCTGAGCATGAACAGGAACAAATCCTACGCAAGTGTCACTCTGAATCTTATGGAGGACACCACGTGGGAGATAGAACTGCACACAAGGTACTACAATCTGGTTTTTATTGGCCTACTCTCTTCAAAGATGCTCGTAAGTTTGTCTTATCTTGTGATGAATGTCAAAGAATAGGTAACATTAGCAGACGTCAAGAAATGCCTATGAATTACTCTCTTGTTATTGAACCGTTTGATGTTTGGGGCTTTGATTATATGGGACCTTTTCCTGCCTCCAATGGTTATACACATATTTTAGTTGTTGTTAATTACGTTACTAAGTGGGTAGAAGCTATTCCAACTAGTAGTGCTGATCATAACACTTCTATTAAAATACTTAAAGAATTTATTTTTCCGAGGTTTGGAGTCCCCAGATATCTTATGACTGATAGTGGTTCGCACTTTATTCATGGTGCTTTCCGTAAGATGCTTGCTAAGTATGATGTCAATCATAGAATCGCATCTCCTTATCACCCGCAGTCTAGTGGTCAAGTAGAGTTGAGCAATAGAGAGCTCAAATTAATTTTGCAAAAGACTGTGAATAGATCTAGAAAGAATTGGTCCAAAAAACTTGATGATGCATTATGGGCCTGTAGAACTGCATACAAAAATCCTATGGGTATGTCTCCATATAAGATGGTGTATGGAAAAGCATGTCATTTACCTCTTGAACTTGAACATAAAGCATATTGGGCTATTAAAGAGCTCAATTATGACTTCAAACTTGCCGGTGAGAAGAGGTTGTTTGATATTAGCTCACTTGATGAATGGAGAACCCAAGCTTATGAGAATGCCAAGCTCTTCAAAGAAAAAGTCAAACGCTCGCATGATAAGAGGGTACAAAAGAGTGAGTTTAACGTAGGAGATTATGTGTTATTATTCAACTCTCGTTTAAGATTTTTTGCAGGAAAACTTCTCTCAAAATGGGAAGGTCCCTACGTTATCGAGGAGGTCTATCATTCCGGTGCTATAAAAATTAACAACTTCGAAGGCACAAATCCGAGGGTGGTTAATGGTCAAAGAATTAAGCATTATATTTCAGGTAATCCTATCAATGTTGAAACTAATATTATTGAAACCATAACCCTAGAGGAGTACATAAGAGACACTTTCCAGAACGTTCCAGACTCCGAAAAGGCATAGGTACGTGGTGCGGTAAGTATACCGACTCCAAAACAACTCTAACGGCAATTTTTATCAGTTTTGGATTATTTAAGAAGTTTAGAAAGAAAGAAGTAGTCTGAAAGGGACACGAGGCTCCCACGAGAGAGGAGGGAGCCCCCCTGTAGGGCGCGCCCCCCTGTCTCGTGGGCACCTCGTGTGCCTCCCGGACTCCGTTTTCTTGTATGTTACGTATTTTGGTCGGTAAAAATTCATTATATATACTCCCGAAGGTTTTGACCACCGTATCACGCAAATATCCTCTGTTTTCATTTCAAGTTGTTCCTGTTGCAGATTTAGAGCACCATGACTTCTCCCTCCTACAACAACGAAGACAAGGATGCCTGGCTATTGAAGATAGAGTTGAAAAGAGAGGAACCGAAAGAGATCAACAAGGGTGAAGGGATCAAGAAGGCCATGGAGGTTCAAGCTTCGGTGGTGAAAGAAGAAGACATCCCTCACCCTTTACCTAACCTTTTCACTCCAACAGAGTTTGAAGCTTTCAAGATGATTGAGTTAGCCCGCATACAAAACAAGTATCTCACACAGGAGAATATTTTGTTGAAGGATCATATTGCTGGGCTCAAGGGCATTATCCGCAAGTTGGAGGAGCTTTTACGCTCGATGTGCGATTATCCACCATCATCATCACCACCTCCATCACCTCCGAGGAAATAATTACATGGGTATGGGCACTCCCCTTGGAAACCGCCAAGCTTGGGGGAGGTGCACCGGTATCGTATCACCATCACACTCCTATCTTTACCGCTTTATTTAGTTCGATCCTTTTAGTAGTATCTTGATCTAGTAGATTGAAGTTTTGATATCAAGTAGTTTCGAGTTTTGCTTAGTGATCTCTTTATGTAAGCGATTATGTGTGCTATCTATAATAAAGATTAGTGTTGAGTCAAGGGCTTTGCTATGTTGCTATGATCTTGAGAAAGTAGAAAGAACAAAAGAGTTCATATTGATCTTATGAATAGTGATAACTTCACACATAGAAAGTATGAGGCATAAAAATTGTTGAGAGTTGATGAACGTAGCCTTAGTCATTGTTGCAATTAATAGGAAGTGATAAGGAAAGAGGGGTTCACATATAGATATATTATCTTGGACATCTTTTATGATTGTGAAGCACTCATTAAGTATGACATGCTAAAAGAGTTAATGTTGGACAAGGAAGACAACAAATGGTTTATGTTTTCCGACATCTCAGTTAAAGTATATTGTCATTGACCTTCCAAACATGTTGAGCTTGCCTTTCCCCCTCTTGCTAGCCACAATTCCTTGCACCAAGTAGAGATACTACTTGTGCTTCCAAATATCCTCAAACCCAGTTTTGCCATGAGAGTCCACCATACCTACCTATGGATTAAGTAAGATCCTTCAAGTAAGTTGTCATCGGTGCAAGCAATAAAAATTGCTCTCTAAATATGTATGACTTATTAGTGCAGAGAAAATAAGCTTTGTACGAACTTGTTGTGGAAGTAATAAAAGCGAAGGATTGCATAATAAAGGTCCACATACAAGGGGCAATATAAAGTGACGTTCTTTTGCATTAAGATTTCGTGCATCAACCCTAAACGCGCATGACAACCTCTGCTTCCCTCTGCGAAGGGCCTATCTTTTACTTTATGCTTGAGTCGAGGTGATCCTCACCTTCCCACTTTTTCATTTTATCCTTTGGCAAGCTCCTCCTGTTTGAAAGATCATGATACATATATCCAATTGGATGTAAGTTGGCATAGGCTATTATTGTTGACATAATCTAAAGGTGAATACATTGGGAGGCAACACAATAAGCCCCTATCTTTCTCAGTGTCCGGCTGAAACTCTATAACCACAAGTATTGAGTGAGTGTTAACACTTATAGGAGACTACGAGATAGTTGAGTATGTGAGCTTGCTGAAAAGCTCTATTATTGACTCTTTTTGATGTTACGATAAATTGCAATTGCTTCAATGACTGAGATTATAGTTTGTTAGTTCCCAATGAAGTTTATGAACCATACTTGACATTGTGAATTGCTTATTACTTGAGCATAAGAAATCATATGACAAAATCTATATATGTTGCTGTTATTAGAATGATCATGATGCCCTGATGTCCATATTTTATTTTTTTATCGACACCTCTATCTCTAAACATGTGGACATATTTCTCGATCTCGGTTTCCGCTTGGGGACAAGCGAGGTCTAAGCTTGGGGGAGTTGATACGTCCATTTTGCATCATGCTTTTATATCAATATTTATTGCATTATGAGCTGTCATTACACTTTATATCTCAATATTTATGGCTATTCTCTCTTATTTTACAAGGTTTACCATGAAGAGGGGGAATGCCGGAAGCTGGAATTCTGGCTGGACAAGGAGCAAACGTTGGAAACCTATTCTGCACAACTCCAAAGTCATGAAACTCCACGAAACAACCTTTTGGATTTATTAAGAATTTATGAGCGAAAGAAATAGGCCAGGTGGCCCACACCCTATCCAGGAGACAGGGGCGCCCCCCCCCTATAGGGCGTGCTTACGGGATGAAACTCCGCCGCCACGAGGCGGAACCTTGGCGGAATCAATCTAGGGCTCTGGCGGAGCTGTTCTGCTGGGGACACTTCCCTCCGGGAGGGGGAAATCATCACCAACGTCATCACCAACGATCCTCTCATCGGGAGGGGGTCAATCTCCATCAACATCTTCACCAGCACCATCTCCTCTCAAACCCTAGTTCATCTCTTGTATCCAATCTTGTATCCAAAACCACAAATTGGTACCTGTGGGTTGCTAGTAGTGTTGATTACTCCTTGTAGTTGATACTTATTGGTTTACTTGGTGGAAGATCATATGTTCAGATCCTTAATGCATATTATTACACCTCTGATTATGAACATGATTATGCTTTGTGAGTAGTTACTTTAGTTCCTGAGGAGATGGGTGAAGTCTTGCTATTAGTAGTCATGTGAATTTGGTATTCGTTCAATATTTTGATGAGATGTATGTTGTCTTTCCTCTAATGGTGTTATGTGAACGTCGACTACATGACACTTCACCATTATTTGGGCCTAGAGGAAGGCATAGGGAAGTAATAAGTAGATGATGGGTTGCTAGAGTGAGAGAAGCTTAAGTCCTAGTTTATGCGTTGCTTCGCTAGGGGTTCATATGTGCCCATATGTTTAATGTTGTGGTTAGGTTTACATTAATACTCCTTTTTGTAGTTGCAGATGCTTGCAATAGAGGTTAATCATAAGTGGGATGCTTGTCCAAGTTAGGGCAGTACCCAAGTGCCGGTCCACCCACATATCAATAGCTTACCACCCCATCGGTGAAGTTGGTCGTGAAAATAAACTTGAGGCAGCCGACAAGCCATGATGGTCAGCATGGTGGGGGCACGCCATCGCTAGGGACATCCCAGGTTTCACTGGATCTTACTTAGGTCTTTAAACAAGGAATGTTTAACGAGGATGCATTTGATTGATTCCTATATGAAGAATAGTAGTGGATAAATGATAAATAATTTGATAAATCCAGCTTTATGATAAAAACAATATTATATCTTAACTCATGGTAAAACACCGGAAGTAGCATGGCATGCTGAAATTAGCATGCTAGTTAGATGAGTGTTTCATGCATAAAAAGAAGATGACATGTAAAATTTCCATACCTCCCTCCTAACATTATAAAGACGATTGAGAGATCAATTGGCATGTGCTAATATGATATATAATGTACCATCGGACAATTATTGTTACATTTGATTGGTACTCCAGTTCTTTTAATGTACGGAAATTTTGGAGGATTCCATCTGCTCAAGTGCATAGAAACAACACAACAAAGCCACCCTCCAAACCAAACTTACACATACCTATAGATATCAGAAGCACTTATATTTACCAAAAAAATTCTAACCTGAAGTTTGTCATTGCCTTTAAGCATCTATATGCCAATTGAATTGGTAGTAAATCATCGATATCCAAGGACCTAGAAAATCACGATGGATTCAAACCAAATAATTGGGGAAAGCAACACGCAACACATACCACCATAGGAAATATGCATCATGCATATGCCATATAACGTGGTGGGTATACTAGCAAGCCAGAAACAACACAACAAAGGAAAGAGAGTGGAGGAACGATGGGCAGAGGCAGAGCTAAGAGATGATGGGCGACAGATGAAGGATGGGGGGTGGTCCTGGACGGATGACGGGCGATGGGTGAGGGATTCCTGGATTGGGGGGTATTCGGACAGCCGGACTATATACATTGGCCGGACTGTTGGACTATGAAGACACAAGATTGAAGACTTCGTCCCATGTCCGGAGGGGACTCTCCTTTGCGTGCAAGGCAAGCTTGGCGATTCGGATGTATAGATCTCCTTCTCTGTAACCGATTCTATGTAACCCTAGCCCCCTCCGGTGTCTATATAAACCGGAGGGTTAGGTCTGTAGGACAGGAACAACAATCATAATCATAGGCTAGCTTCTAGGGTTTAGCCTCTACGATCTCGTGGTAGATCAACTCTTGTAATACTCATATCATGAAGATCAATCAAGCAGGAAGTAGGGTATTACCTCCATCGAGAGGGCCCGAACCTGGGTAAACATCGTGTCCCCAGCCTCCTGTTACCATTAGCCTTAGACGCACAGTTCGGGACCCCCTACCCGAGAACCGCCAGTTTTGACACCGACATTGGTGCTTTCATTGAGAGTTCCAATGTGTCGTCATGATAAGGCTTGATGGCTCCTTCAATCATCAACAATGCTACGGTCCAGGGCGAGGTTTTCCTCCCCGGACAAATCTTCGTATTCGGCGGCTTCACACTGCGGGCCAACTCGCTTGGCCATCTGGAGCAGATTGACAGCTACGCCCCTAGCCATCAGGTCAGGTTCGGAAATTTGAACTACACGGCCGACATCCGCGGGGACTTGATATTTTACGGATTCAGGCCTGCGTCAGGAGCGCCGAACAGCCACGACGGGCATGACTTAGATTGACACTCGGATGGTATTCGGACAATCGCACCTGCAGCTGCCCCAGCCTTTAATCTGGAGCAGATCGCGCTATCCGAGGACGGGTGGATGGACCCCGCCACGGAGGCCGCGCTCTCATCGACGTTGGAGCCAAACACACACTCCACCTCTAAGGAAATCTGTGTCACCGGGCCTCCGAACTTGTCTCCGGTCTTAGGTTCCGGACCACGTGCATCCGTGCCTATCGAATTCGATTGGGCAGCAATCATGGAGTTTACCTCCACGGATATATTTCAGCACTCACCCTTGGGTGACGTGCTAAATTCATTGAGGTCTCTCTCTGTATCAGGAGACTCTTGGCCGAACTATGTCCGGCTCGAGTGGGAAGCGGACGATGAAGAAATTTGTTACCCACCCACCACCCACTTAATAGCCACGGTCGATGACCTAACCGACATGCTCGACTTCGACTCTGAAGACATCGACGGTATGGACGACGATGCAGGAGAAGAACACGAACCACCGCCCACCGGGCGCTGGACAGCCACCTCATCATATGATATATATATGGTGGATACCCCCAAAGAAAACAATGGCGATGAGGCAATAGAGGATAATCCCTCAGGGAAGCAATCAAAGCATGGACGTCATCGGTGCCGCTCTAAGCCCCGCCATAGCAATACCAGCACAGGAGACGATAGAAATCCGGATGGTGCCGAAGACGAGTACAATCCCGACCAGCCTGACTTCGAGCAGGCCAAGCAGGAGGATGGGCAAGCTAGCCCAGATAAACAGGCAACGGATGGAGACTTGGAGGACGACAATTATATGCCTCTCTCCGAAGACGAGGTGAGCCTCGGCGACGCTGAATTTGTCGTGCCTGAGGATCCCGTCAAGAAGGAGCGCTTCAAGCACTGTCTTATAGCCAATGCAAAAAGCCTAAAGAAAAAACAGCAGCAGCTTCAAACTGATCAAAATCTGCTAACAGATAGATGGACTGAGGTCCTGGCAGCCGAGGAATACGGACTCGTGCGCCTAGCCAAAAGTTACCCAAAGAGCATGTTGCTACCTCAACTCAAGGAGAGGGCACTAGAGCCTACCCTACCAGCGCAGGACGAGGCTGATCGGCCACCTCATGGTCGAGACAAAGCAGCGCATCATCCCGAACACCAGCCCGCACCCTGCCGCCAATATACTACGGCCAAGGGCTACATGCAAGACCTGCGAGACGTATTGGGAAACAAAGCAGGACAGTCAAGATCTATCTACGGATCGCGGGGGCGCGCCACAATGCGTGAAGATAATCGTCATGCCGGATACACTAAAAACAAGTCCAGTCGGGCCAAATACAACAGACCAGACTCATTCAAACTGCATCGAGACATAGCCCGGCATAGAGGCACCGCACACCCCCTATGCTTCACCAACGAAGTAATGGATCATGAATTCCTAGAAGGGTTTAAACCCGTAAACATTGAATCATACGAAGGTACAACCAACCCCGCAGTATGGATCAAACATTTCCTTCTCCACATTCACATGGCCCACGGTGACGATCTACATGCCATCAAGTATCTCCCACTTAAGCTCAGGGGATCGGCTCGACATTGGCTGAATAGCCTGCCGGCAAACTCCATTGGCAGTTGGGAGAACCTGGAAGACGCATTCCTTGACAACTTCCAGGGCACTTACGTGCGACCATCGGACGCTGATGACTTAAGTCACATAACCCAACAGCCTGGAGAGTCAGCCAGGAAATTCTGGACTCGGTTCCTAACTAAAAAGAACCAAATCATCGACTGTCCGGATGCCGAGGCCCTAGTGGCCTTTAAGCATAACATTCGTGACGAGTGGCTCGCCCGACACCTCGGCCAAGAGAAGCCAAAATCCATGGCAGCCCTCACGACAATCATGACCCGATTTTGTGCGGGCGAAGATAGCTGGTTGGCTCGTAGCAACAACACATCAAACAGTCCTAGTACATCAGAGGCCAGAGGTAGCAACGGCAAACCTCGACGCAACAAACATAAGCGTCACCAAAACAATAATGACGCCAAAGACATGACAGTCAATGCCGGATTCTGTGGCTCTTAGTCCAGTCAGTGGAAAAAGCCACTTCAAAAGAATAATTTGGGCCCATCTGGCCTGGATCGCATACTTGACCGCCCATGCCAAATTCATGGTACCCCAGGAACGGCATCCAATCATACCAACAGAGAATGCTGGGTCTTGAAACAAGCCGGCAGGTCAGGCGTCGAAAACAAGGGGAAGGGATCTCCAAGCGGTGAAGACGATGAGGAGCACAGATCACCGAACAAAAGAGGGCAAAAGCAATTTCCCCCGCAAATCAAAATGGTGAACATGATAAACACCATCCACATCCCCAAACGGGAACGGACGTGCACTTTTTGGGACGTCGACTTAACGGAGCAAGTCGCCCCACAGTATAAAAATACGACCGATCACTTTCGATCGTAAAGACCATCCGGCCAATACCAACCAGGGCAATTCAGCCGCACTTATCCTCGACCCAATAGTTTGCGGGTTCCACCGCATGCGAGCCCTTATGGGTGGAGGCAGTAGTCTAAAACCTGCTGTATCAGGACATAGTGCGCCAGATGGGTATCGATCGCTCGATGATCAAACCCACTAAAACCTCCTTTAAAGGTGTCATACCAGGTGTGGAGGCCGGTCGTATAGGCTCCATCACTCTGGAAGTAGTCTTCGGATCACAAAACATTTACCGTACCGAAGAGTTAGTCTTCGACATTATCCCTCTTTGTAGTAATCATCACGACCGCTGGGGCGAACCGCGTTGGCTCAATTAAGCCCGGTACCACACTACGCCTATGGCAAGCTCAAAATGCCCGGCCCGCGTGACATGATCACAATTAAGGGCATAGCCGAACTCCACCTCGGCGCCGAAGAGTATACCGCCACTTTAACGACAAAAGCAGCGAGTGGCGCCTTTCAATCGAACCTTGATTCGACAGCCAAACTCAGGGACACTGATAAAGGAGTCCGAACTACTTCACGGCATGATAGCTCGGCTCGACCAGGGCTCAACTAAACACTTCGGCATAAATTGGGAAGGGCCACATCCTGTGGCTCAACTGCTCCGTGGCACACAAATGTTTCTAGCATTCTCTTTGTAGGGTCGCTTTCGCGTAGGATAGGACTGGCGACCGGGAATCAGCTTGGACGCGCAAGGGAATCCCTAGATATTCCCCTCGAAGACAATCCGGATACACTCCGGATCCGCACACAGCTCCTTCCCGCCTGATCTCAGCAGGTTCCTCCGTCACACTTCTTTTTATAAACTTACTTTTACTCATCCGCCTAGACGTATTGCTCGAAATTTATATGACGCTTCTCTGCTATCATTTCCTATTGGCACCTTTCGTCATAACGGCATCCGTACATCGTGTCATGCCTTAAATACGCCAGGGGATTCATTGTACCCATAACATGGCACTAAAGTCCGACCACCTTCTCGGTCATTCGGCACCCCAAACTTATAGCATTATATGCACCAGCTCCGAATCATGTCTTGGGTCAATAGTTGGGTTTGCCCGGCTCCCATGTTTTGGTACCTTACGTTCCGCTATATCGGCTAAGGTAGCGCTGGGAGAACTACTGCGATTGTGTCCTGGTTCTTCCGGACGAGCACCTCAGTAGAGAAAGCCGAAAACTAACTGTCATGATACGGCGAGAGCTGGTCAGCTGTTCAAGAGGTTGTAAAATCTTTAAAGATTTATTCCGCATAATGCCATAACCAATGCAGCATGCGATGGATCGGTTTTTCTCCCGATCATGTGCTTATAGAGCCCCTCGTGCGGTCTTCCGAACACCAGGGGCTGCGCCTACCATACTTTTGACGAACTCCTATGGCTAAGTGAGAGTGATAAAGCCCTATAGTCTGATTGCCTGGTTCGTTACGCTGAACACCTCGTTCAAGGACCCAAAAATGGGAGAAAGAGTGCTCAGGTTTATCCCGAACACCCTCGTATTTCCTACGTGGGGGCAGAAGCCGACGACTGGCCAACTCTCAGGATTAATATATTTCAAAATGGCCGCACAGGATGAAACACTTTTACATAAACAGGCAATAAACAATAGGAATGAACTTGTTTAGCATTACAAAGGACAAGCACGACCGTACTCATGGAAATACAATGTCCTTTGTGCATTTCTCCGCCACAAGGCGGGCTCCTTTCAGGACACCATCATAATACAATTCGGGTTTGCGGTGCTCCTTCCCCTCCGACGGTCCCTCGGTCATTAGCTTCTCCGCGTCTAGCATTCCCTAGTGCACTTTTGCACGGGCAAAGGCCATCCGCGCTCCCTCTATACAGGCCGACCGCTTGACAACTTCGAGTCGAGGGAAGGCACTCACCAGCCGCTTCACAAGCCCGAAATAACTGCTTGGAATTGGCTCAGCAGGCCATAGCCGGACAATCAAATCCTTCATGGCTAGTTCGGCCGCCTTGTGCAGTTCAATCAGCTGCTTCAGCTGATCGGTAAATGGCACCGGATAATTCGGCGCCAAATACTGCGAACAGAAGAGCTTCTGCGCGGTCTTCTTTTCGTCGGCTCGATAGAATTGGGCGGCATCAGATATGTTGCGTGGCAGCTCCACAAACACCCCTGGAGAAATTAGAATTCAATTTATCAACTTGATTTTCTCCTTTCACAAAATAAAGACCACTTTGTATGAGCAAAAGCCTTACCAGCCGCAATCTTCCTCGCCTCCTGAATTTACTTCAGAGCCCCTTGGGATTCTTCCCGAGCATCATTTGCTGTTTGGAGAGCTCGGGCGAGTTCGGATTCTTTCCCTGATAACCTCTGCTCCAAAGTCTCGCTTTTCTTCACGGCATTCTGAAGCTCTCGCTTAGTTTCAATGACCCTGGCCTCGTGTTTCTCGCGAAGAGCCTGCTCCGCGGCTGCCTTCCTTTCGGCTTCGGCCACAGCCTTCTTAAGCGCCTTAATTTCGGCCATCGCCCCTAGAGCACACAATACAAATACTTTCATCAGGCACACTTATTCATTTGTGCTGAACGGAACAAGGTTTCTGCATACCTCGGTTATCCTCCAACTGCTTCTTCACTAGGCCAAGTTCTTCTTTGGCCCGCTCCAGACTCTGCTTCAGTCCGAATACTTCTGCAGTATGAGAGGCGGCAGTCGCTACAGACGCTTGCTTATCAAGGAAGAGATATATGTCATCAACTGAGTCTTCTGCGAACGGAAATTTGATCCTCTGTCCGGTTCTTTCTTTGGCCAAACAGTGTATCAGGGGCTACTATCCATACTATGACAATCTTCAAAACCTCATAAAACATACCTCAAAGCCTTTTATAAGGCTGATGCAGGATTCATTCAGTCCACTTTCAGCGGACAGAATCTTCTCAATCACCGCACCCATAAGGCTGCGATGTTCATCGACGATGGAAGCACTTTTTAGCGTTGTCGATAAGCTGCCCTGCACCTCTGGTTGGACAGAGGTTGTCAGCGGAGCAGGCACGCCCCCACCAGCCGAGGGAGGCTGCCTGCCTAACTCTGGAGCCTTAAAGGTCTCTGGGACTGTTTCCGGCTGTGGGCCGAATTCAAGATCACCCCCGTCGTCGACGCTCATAGGAGTCGTCGCTCCCATATATCCGGCCCCTGAAGTTTGGCCTCCCTAGTCTGGGTCCTTCTGGGAGGACACCTCGGTGTCATTCCTATGTTTAGGGGAAGGGGCCTTCGGGGGTGTATCGCTCTCTATGGCATCCGAACTCAATGAGTCCTCCAACGAGGATTGTTCGGTGCGGGACCTCGCCGGACTGCAAAATTATGGCGCAAATTAAAATATTATGCCTTAATAATCCTGGAAGCATAGGCACATTCGGATTTCGTGTACTCATGAGTTCACTAGGGGCTGGGCCCTGGGATCCCACTCCGGGCTGCTATCGGCAGCAGTGGTGGATGCCTCTGGAAGGTTTTTTTTCCTCTTAGGCGATTCGGCCTCCAAGGATGAGGAGGCCGTCCTTTTCTTTCTTCCCTTTACGTAGGATTCATCTTCCTCCTCCTCCCCGTCCTCTTCGGAGGAAGAATGGGCATTGGAGTCTTCGAATTTTGTGTCCAAAGCACCACGGCGACGAAGGCCGCCCCTAGTCTCCTTGGCCTCCTTCTCGGCCTTCTTCTCTGGTGCCTTGTAAGGCGTAGGGACCAGCATCTTTGTTAGAAGCGGGCCGGCCGGTTCTTCCGGCAATGGGGCCGGACAGTGGATCCGCCCCGCCTTCCTCGTCCAGCCCTAGTAGAATTATGGGAAGCATATTAAGCATCTTCCTTAGGATATGCGAATGAGACATATGAATTGTCGGACATGGCGATGACTCACTGGACTTGCAGGGCGGGACAGTTTGTACCCGCGGTCCTCGGCAGAGTCCGGCCATGATTTCCGTACTTAAAGAGCACCTTCCAGATGTCCTCATGTGAGGAACCATAGAGCACCCGTAGGGTCTGGTGCTCGGCTGGGTCGTACTCCCATAAATTGCAAGCCCGGTTCTGACAGGGAAGAATCCGTCGAACTAACATCACCTGGACTACATTGACGATCTTGATGTTCTTGTCTTCCATACCTTTGACGTGTGTCTGGAGTACCGACAGTTCGTTGGACGAAGACCAGTTCGGGCCCTTCTTGGGCCAGGACGTTAGCCGCAGGGGAGCTCCGGATCGGAAAGCGGGAGCAGCAGCCCACTTTTTGTTGCGCGGCTCAGTGATATAAAACCACTGCTGCTGCCACTCCTTGATGGAATCATTGAAAGTGCCTGTTGGCCATATGACCTTGGGCATCTTGCTCACCATGGCGCCTCCGCACTCAACGTGTTCGTCGTTTACTACCTTGGGCTTTACATTGAAAATCTTCAATCATAAGCCGAAGTGTGGCGAGATGCGGAGAAAGGCCTCGCACACGACAATAAACATCGAGATATTGAGGAAGGAATTGGGGGACAGGTCGTGAAAATCGATCCCATAATAATACATGATGCCGCGAACGAATGGGTGAAGGGGAAACCCTAGCCCGCGGACAAAATGAGGAAGGAATACAACCCTCTCGTGGGGTTCTGGAGTGGGGACGATCTGTCCCGTCGTCGGAAGACGGTGGACGATTTTCTTGGCCAAGTACCCGGCCTCCCAAAGCTTTTTGATATCCTTCTCCTGGAGGGTAGAGGCCATCCATCACTACTGGAAACAGGGAATTTGCCATCAGCCAACTCTTTGTCGTATGCTAGCGGATGGCAAAGAAGGTCTTTACTGTCTGCTTACAAAAAACAGGCGGCAAAGAACTGACACACGGTAAAGAACCTGATTGCCATCAACCAATTCTTTGCCGTCCGTCAGCAGACGGCAAAGAATCTTTGCCCTCTGCTGGCAGATGGCAAAGAGATGGGTGGGTCCAGTGGACGCCAGCGCTGTAACAGCCCACCAGCCTCACCTCTTTGCCGTCTGCTGGCAGACAGCAAAGAGGTGAGGCTGCCATCTGTTCTTTTTCCGCGAACGGCAAAGAAGAAGCGCATGCCGCGGATCGATCCCACGGACCCTCGACCCACACAGCCCCGGGCCCCACCCACGCTGCACACACACCCACGCCCAACCCACGCACACACACCCATGTTGGATCCCATCTCTCTCATCCTCCTCGATCCCCTTTCTCCACCCCACGCCGCCACCAGATTCCGGCGATCCTCGCCGTTCCCCACCGCCCAGCTCTCCTCCCCGAGGTCACCTCCCCGCTCACCATCTCCACCGACCGATTTCTCTCCTCGCCCAGGAGAGCCACGCCCAGGCACTGGTGGTGGTGCATCACGAGGAGGCCCCATCGGCGTCCAGCTGCTGCTGCTGCGGGCACAGCGACATGCTGGGGAGGAGCTACGTCGGGATGCTGCTCCTGCGCCGAGCTACTGCTGCTGCGGGCACGACAACGAGCCGGGGAGCAGCTGCTGCTACGGGCGCGGCGTCTATCCTTTCCCCAAATCCCCATCCGACGCATCCCTCTCTAGCCTCAAGCCGCTGCCCTGAGCTCCCCTACAGGGCGGCGACACCACTCTGATTAGGAGTCACGCATGTGGCCGGCATAGCATTCTGGTCACCAACTGCCCTCCAGGTATTCTCTTCATTTGGTTAAATACTTAAATTAATGTGTCTTTCGTCAGCTTAGATGTAACAACTCATTGTTTCTTTCTCTGAATATGTGTACATTCAGAAGCAACTATGAACAACAGTTTCGTTCTTTGAATTATGCGTATTTTTAGGATCAGATGCTTAAATATCAGATGATGATTCTACATAGATACACTAGCTTTTGTATGACCTGAATAGAAGCAAATGAATATCATCAAAATTCTGATGTTAAGGAAAGTAAAACAGAGACGCCAGTTATTAACATGGGCAGAAAGAGTAGTTCTTGGCATCTTCCCCTCCCTCCTCACTTGTTACGATTGAGTAGCTGTTGTCAAAGGCCAATTATATCTGTGATGCTATGACGACTTAGATCTGGATGTTGGTAGTTACCTAGATGTAGGAGGAAACAAGAAAGACCACGCTACAACACTAAGTGGTGTAATTTCTGGTAGTTACCTAGCTTGAGCATGCAACTTGGATCCCTACCTATTAACTTTACAGTGTATATGCACTGAAATTTAACTGCATCTTATGTTCTTTTTTTTGTTGCTCTTGGCCATCCAATATGTTATGATTGTTTTTTCTATTTATTAACCCATAAGGTATCCTGGCCATTATTTGTCAGCAATTTTAGTTTAGAGCAACCTGCAGTTTATTTTCTATGGTTTCTACTATTATACATTAATTGCAAGCCTTTTCTGCTTACAAACTTGTCAGAGTCTTGACTTCTCACTATTTAGATTACTGTGACATGAAAGAAAATGTTTTGCTGGATGGTTGGTTTATATCATCATCTTACAACAGAACATTCGGCTATTTGACCATGCATACTTGACCGTGCTTTTGCTAAGTCTATAGGTGTGAGCTGTTTTGCTCGTGGACAATCTCATGTGTTGGATCTGCATTGGATGGCAGATAAGCGGAGTGGGAGCTTGCAGTAGCAGCTTTGACCCCTTCCCAATGAGCTGCAGGTCGTAGACGAGGTCCCGGCCGAGGTATCCCTCCTCTCATTCCTTCCCCTTTCTACCACCTAAGGAGTGATTATAGTGTATGATGCACAGAAGTTTCCAAAGTTCATGCTTAGCTGATATCTTTTGTTAACTGAATAGTTTGCTGTGATGAATCACTAGGTCAGTATAGCAAGGCGGCTCTTAAAAAAGGTCCCTTCTTTGATTATAAATCCTAAACAGATCATAAATTATGAGCAAAGAACCTTCCATGATCCCCATCACAGAGTTTTGTTTTTGTTCCCTTGCATTGATATGCAAAATATATGCATCGCTAACAATTTTGCGTTAAGTTAATTGTTTGTTGTGATGAATCATAAGGACGATATCCGAGTACGCTGGCTCTTGAAAAAGGTCTCCTTCCTTGATTATAGTAATTCCTAAACTGGTCATATAGTCTGGGCAACCTGCACAAATCTGAATTTATGTTTTGGAAAACCATATTTCCTGTTTAAATTCTACTATTCATTGCTCTATGCTTTAATATTGGGTATTAGGACATGATCATGCTCCTATGGTTGTTCTATTTGATAAGACTTGAACATGCTTATTTTAGTTTAGATATCCATCTATGCTACCGTTCTGTCCATTTGGATGTTATGCACTTACAATTATACATTATGTAAATCCATATTTCAGTTGGAATGTATAGCTTGATTCACACTTGTAGCAGGCATGCAAGATAAAAGAAAATAAATCTAGATTCTTACCCTTTCCCTTGATATATTCTCCTTGTTGAACAAACAAACAGTTTTCGATGAACTGACATTTCACCATTCTGCTGGTTGGATGCTTGTTGCCTATATTTAGAATAAGCGTAAGTGCTTGTATCTTGCTACTATGAAAGTGGTGACGTTTTTAATGAAGTGATGCAGGCTGCAGTGGCGTGCAACATGTATTCATTGCAATATTTTCATATTTGTGGATATTGGTTAGTATTTTGTGGTTGATGGCTGTAGCTGGCTTTTCCTCCTAAAATTTACATGTGGTGGGAAAAGAGTACACGTGCCATAAAATTCACTTTTTCTCCTAACAACTTATACTTAACACTTTGATCTTTGTAGAAAAAACCTTGCTGGGTCCGAAGTTGTCCAGATGCATGGTGAATGATGGCTGAGATATGGTGCGAAATGGAATAGAAAGAAAATTCTTGTGCCTGCAGGGAGCGGAACTGAATGTGATCGGGAGGTCACAGTCAAGAGAGTGATTCCTTGGCGTGCTACCAAAGGGAAATGGTGAGTTGTCACTTGAAACTATCATCTTCGTTCTCAATTTATTTATTTTAGCAAAGGCAAAATATTCTAGGTTCTGCTCTTCATTTAGAATATTAACAAGTAAATGATTTCCTTTCTTGTATATCTGACATTTCAGGCACTATCATGGAAGTAAAAGAGATGGCCATTTAATTAGGCTAGGCTCACAAGTAGCTGGATTTTTTTGTGTGAAGATGCATCAGTGATTTTTTTAGCAGTTTATAATGGTACTAGCCCCCTGTGCTTGTGGGTGCAGTTCCCTAATTGCAGAAAAATACCAGGTGCAAGTGTGGTGCTGGTTCTCTCCTTTGGCTCTTTGGTATTGGTTCTCTCCTTTGTCTCCTTGTAATATGTGTTGGATATGTGTTCATGGATATGTGTTGGATATATATGTGTTCATGACTATTGGTAACACGTGTTGGATATGTGTTCATGGCTATTGGTAACATGTGTTGGATATGTGTTCATGGATATATATATCTGTGTTTGATTTTCTGTGACAATGAATTGATATAAGAAGAAACATAATTAATGCCTATTTGGTCTCTTTGCCATCTGCCAACACATGGTAAAGAGCCTGCAGCATTTGCCGTCTACCAACAGATGGCAAAGAGCCATGCCCTTTGTCGTCTGCCAGCAGATGGCAAAGAGCCATGCCCTTTGCCGTCTGCCACTGACGGCAAAGGCCTCTTTGCCGTCCGCTGCAAAAAACAGACGGCAAAGAAGGCCTTTGCCGACCCTGTCTTTGCCGGAGCTATTTGCCGTCCGCCATCCCAGCCTTTGCCGTCCGCTATGGCTGATGGCAAAGTACCAGATTCTTGTAGTGCATTTTCCTCCTGCTCCGGATCCGGACATTGCCGGAAGACCTCTTTGGGTGGAGAAGATGAACGCTTGGGTGCTAGAGCTCGAGCGAAAGGGAAAGTATGAGAAGAAGGCGTGGGTGAGAAAGAGGGGTCCTTTTCTCTTTATAAAGGCGGCAGGAACCATGCACCTCCCCACTTGCCTGGTAAAACTCACTCGTTCTCCAAGCGCCATGATTGATGGTGCGGTTGGGTTACCCGCACCCGTATTGATGAGAATCCCGCGATAAGGGGACACGATCTCTGCTTCGACAAGACGTGCCCATAAAACCGCCTCGTGATATGTGCAGCAGCTGGTTGAGAAAAACGGTTCGAGTGATGACCGGGCCACGGTGTGATGTCACACTAGAAAAAGCTGTCGGTAGATTATATTTGTGGAATATTATGCTCTCTACGGTGGTATGTGGAATTTATTTTGTAGAGCCGGACACGATTCATGTGTTCGAAATTTATCTTGGAGTATTCGGAGATGGAACCCGCCTTGTAATGCCGAAGACAATCTGCGTGCCGGACTCAGCGTCATTGAAGCCTGGTTCAGGGGCTACTGAGGGATTCCTGGATTGGGGGTATTCGGATAGCCAGACTATATACATTGGTCGGACTGTTGGACTATCAAGACACAAGCTCGAAGACTTCGTCCCGTGTCCGGAGGGGACTCTCCTTTGCGTGGAAGGCAAGCTTGGCGATTCGGATGTATAGATCTCCTTCTCTGTAACCGACTCTATGTAACCCTAGCCCCCTCCGGTGTCTATATAAACCAGAGGGTTAGGTCCATAGGCTAGCTTCTAGGGTTTAGCCTCTATGATCTCGTGGTAGATCAACTCTTGTAATACTCATATCATCAAGATCAATCAAGCAGGAAGTAGGGTACTACCTCCATCGAGAGGGCCCGAACCTGGGTAAACATCGTGTCCCCAGCCTCCTGTTACCATTAGCCTTAGATGCACAGTTCGGGACCTCCTACCCGAGATCCGTCGGGTTTGACACCGACAATGGACATGGTAGAGAACGGTCTTCACATGATGGTGAGGTGAGGTGAGGTGAAGTGAGACATGGAAGGGTAGAGAGCGAGTCAACAGTGGTGGATGTGAGGTAACCCTAGTCCCTTCAGGCAGCCGTAGCAGTCATCGACCACCTCTAACCCCCACCGTGAGGCCCTATGTTCCATGGAGGCATAGGTTGCCAACAATGTTGCCATGACCAGCCAGGGGTTGCCGCTGTACCCTGTACTCGTCGCATCCAGTAAGAAGGAATAGTCGCAAAGTTGAAAATGGGGGCAAATAGGTGCTTGCCTCGTGAACGAAGGAAAAATAGGTCGTGGCCGCCAGCACCTCCACTACACATCATGGATCGAGATTTCACCACAACGTAGCCTCGGTCACAAAATCAGCCACCGCATCATTTATCCACCCTTTCCCACTCCCATATCGAGCAACAACATGTTGCACAAAAAGGGATGTATGCAAGCCACACGCTCCTAGTAGATGGGCTAACCCGGGTAGCATGCATTACACACCGACGCCGGCGAAAGGGTCCCACCCACAACTAGAGGCCCGATTCAGCAAGATGCTCCATTTCCTGGGAGCTTACTAAATTTAGGAGATGCCGACCCTTAATTGCGTACAAGGAGATATTAGTCAAGGTGGCGATGGTTAGCCGGTACCCGCGTCCTCATGGGTAATTACTCTATTAGGGGACATGGATGTGCCAGCTTTAATGCACATGGGGAAGGTGGTGGGTCAAATACCTTACCTAGCGTGCAAGACGGGGATGAGATAGCATTACCCGTGCTCATTACCCGCCTTACCAGTGAAGGCCTTACACGAGGGCTCTAAAATTAGTAGACACCGGGTAGTGGGAAACGTTTTATCCTTGCAGGCGGCTATGGGGACGGGGATGGGAGTCCAACACCCGCCTGGATAATCCCCATTGCTAACTTGTCATGTTACTAGATCGATGAATGTGTTTTCAAGAATACTATGTTAGCAGTTTATCCAAGCATGGAAAACAAGATCAGTTTGTTAAAAGTTTATTTTACCATCATCTTTTTAAATCAAATTTCAGGACTAGTCATAGTTTGTTGAAAAAGATGTTGCTCAAACTCTTTTACATCATTTTTCATATGAAAGAGTTCTTCCACTTTATGTGAAACATGCAAACATACTGATACGTCTCCGTCGTATCTATAATTTTTGATTGTTCCATGCCCTACAACTTTCATATACTTTTGGCAACTTTTTATATTATTTTTGGGACTAACATATTGATCCAGTGCCCAGTGCCAGTTCCAGTTTGTTGCATGTTTTATGTTTCGCAGAAACCCAATATCAAACGGAGTCCAAAAGGGATAAAAACGGACAGAGATTATTTTTGGAATATTTATGATTTTTGGGAAGAAAAAACAACGCGAGACAGTACCCGAGGGGGCCACGAGGCAGGGGGCGCCTCCCAGGGGGGCAGGCACCCCCTGACCCTCGTGGGCACCCCGTAAGGCGGTTGCTGCTCTACTTTGGCCGCAAGAAAGCTAATTTTTGTAAAAATATCTAGGCGAAGGTTTCAATCCAATCGGAGTTACGGATCTCCGGATATAAAAGAAACGGTGCCAGGGCAGAATCGGGGAACACAGAAACAGAGAGAGACAGAGAGACAGATCCAATCTCAGAGGGGCTCTCGCGCCTCCCACGCCATGGGAGCCAAGGACCAGAGGGGAAACCCTTCTCCCATCTAGGGAGAAGGTCAAGGAAGAAGAAAAAGAAGAAGGGGGCTCTCTTCCCCTTGCTTCCGGTGGCGCCGGAGCGCTGCCGGGGGCCATCATGATCACCACGATCTTCACCAACACCTCCTCCATCTTCACCAACATCTCCATCACCTTTCCACATCTATATTCAGCGGTCCACTCTTCCGTGACACGTTGTACCCTCTACTTAAACATGGTGCTTTATGCTTCATATTATTATCCAATGATGTGCTGCCATCCTATGATGTCTGAGTAGATTTTCGTTGTCCTACCGGTGATTGATGAATTGCTATGATTGGTTTAATTTGCTTGTGGTTATGTTGCTGTCCTATTGTGCCCTCCATGTCACGCAAGCGTGAGGGATCCCCGCTGTAGGGTGTTGCAATATGTTCATGATTCGCTTATAGCAGGTTGCTTGAGTGACAGAAGCATAAACCCGAGTAAGGGGGTTGTGGCGTATGGGATAAAGGGGACTTGATGCTTTAATGCTATGGTTGGGTTCTACCTAATCATTAGTAGTTGCGGATGCTTGCTAGAGTTACAATCATAAGTGCATATGATCAAAGAAGAGAAAGTATGTTAGCTTATGCCTCTCCCACATAAAACTTGCTATCGGTCTAGTAAAGTAGTCAATTGCTTAGGGACAATTCCGCAAATCCTACCACCACCTTTCCACACTCGCTATACTTACTTTATTGCTTCTTTATCTAAACAGACCCTAGCTTTTATTTACATGCTCTTTATTATCTTGCAAACCTATCCAACAACACCTACAAAGTACTTCTAGTTTCATACTTGTTCTAGGTAAAGCGAACATCAACCGTGCGTAGAGTTGTATCGGTGGTTGATAGAACTTGAGGGAATATTTGTTCTACCTTTAGCTCCTCGTTGGGTTCGACACTCTTACTTATCGAAAGAGACTACAATTGATCCCCTATACTTGTGGGTTATCACATACCTACAACAATAGAGTTTCTGTAGCGACCAGACCTCAAATGGTCATGTCTTTGTGCATCAGTGTCATCCCTGGATCGATAATGCTGACACGCACAGTACTCGAGGAATTATAACAGAGTTTCAATCACACACTTATTACATCGAGTCCTCATAAAGAGTATGATTACACAAAAATAGCATGGCTGAAGGCCATCTAAACTAGATAACTGCAGAAGCTTCGAAGGTAACTGAGTCCATCAACTCCAACGGCATAGTTGTGTGCAAAACAACGACCTATCGCACCTTATTTGTCGTCTGAGTAGTCTGCAACATGAAACGTTGCAGCCATGTAGGTCAGCACATTGAATAAGCTGGCAAAATTACACTGTAAAGCAATGAAATGCAAGAATTATATCTACATGCAATATTTGGCTGGTGGAAGCTGTAAGTTTATGATTTTGCATAAAGCTATTTTTTCCCTACAACAAAGGAATAAATTCATTTAACTACTTCCATGTTGCCCTTTATTTGAGAAGGTAACCCCAACTCAAATCCCAATTAAAAGTATCATCATTAACCCAACAAGTTCATTAAGTAAAATGATGAGATCACATCAATAGATTCAAGTACTAGATACTCAAGATGTCCATAATCGGGGAAACGGCTAACCATGATTAGTTTATACACTCTGCGGAGGTTGCGCACTTTTCCCCACAAGACTCGACCGCATCCATGATCGGATGATCGAGACGTAGTCTTTCTGAAACATTAACTCTCTACTCCGGGCGAACCGGTACACCTACTTTCCCCTACATCTGCTAGTCCACCTCTTCAAGAGCTCACGCAACTTACTAAACTATGCAAGAGCCCATAATGGCTTGTGGTTGCACACGACAGTTTCTAGCATGAATAATCTTATGATCCCTTTGAGCCTGGGTGGCATTCCATACGAAAATCACACTGGTACTCCGGGATTTCCAAAATCAGGCAACACTGGGTTCCCCAGGTGCCTCAACCTATCCACCCAGATGTATATTAAAGTTTTCACCTTAATGTTATCCATGATTAATTAACTCTCAAACTTCCATGTGTATATCATGATCCAATCCCTGTCTACGAGCATGGCTAAGCAATAAATAAGCATAACGTATATTCCCGGGGTGATCAAAAGGTATTAGGTTCCTACCTCAAGCACTAAAACCAAAACCACATGTTCCCAATCCTACTCATGCAAATATTTGATGGCATAACTAATGCATAGTAAAAAGTGGGTATAAAGGAGTATGATCAAAGTGTAAGTTGCCTTGCTGACGATCTGCAATCTCTAGAGATTCGTAGTAACAGGCTTTGCACTCAGGGTAATCTAGCGTAGACAAATAGTAGCATACATAAGCAATCACTCAAACGAAACAACGAGAAAATCGAGAAAAGATCCAAATTGAACACGAAACAAGCAAACGGCTTAAACTAACAAAAGTCAAACCTAACAACATTATTATCATGTGGATTAGATCTTACAGTAGGTACAAGTGATTAGCTATGATATAAAAAAATCAACTCAAATGGAGCAACGAAACTCAAAATACGAACGAAACAAGATCGTTTACTAATCTGGACTAAACTCAAATTTTACAGTATTTAAACTATGTTTAAGTTGGTTAACTGGAAAGAACAGAATGATACGAAGATTTAGGCGCTAGTTTCATCTAATTTGGATAAACGAGTAAAAAGTTATGCTAGTTTAAAGATCAGGGGCTAAATCGCGATAAAACTATTCGCGGATAGGTCCCTGGCCGAAAATAAACTAAAAAGAAAAATACTACGGCGCGAACGTTCGCTAACAGAACATATCTAACGAATATTGTTCATTAAAACTAACGAACAAACGGACGTTCGTTATAGTAAAACCCTAACAAAAAACAGATCTAAAAAAAAGAACCGGGCTAAACCGGAAAAAAATGGGGCGGGTTGACGGTTTACCGGTTAACCGGAACAAACCGGTCGACGGCGGCGGTGGCTCCGATCTACGGCGGCGGCGTGCTACGGCGCGGGGCGGCACGGGGCTGCGGGGCGAGGTGGCGGCGGC
>NC_041383.1:389115900-389178348 GCF_002162155.2 Triticum dicoccoides | reverse complement strand
GCGGGTGGCGGTGGGCGGCGGCGCGGTTGCGGCTTGGCGAGAGGCGGCGGGGTCCTCAGCTTATATAGGGGTCCGGGGGAGGCGAAACTTGGAGGAGGGGGCGAGGCAAGGCGGCGGCGGCGCGGCGCTGGGCTGGCTGGGCTTCGGCCCAGTCGGTCCGAGAGAGATTTTTTTCTAATAAATTTCGGCCAGAAGAAAAATCCTAATAAAAAATATAAAAATATTCTAAAAATTCCAGAAACAATTTTCACCGTCCAAACCTAAAATTTAGGACAAGATGAATATTTTTCTGGACTAAGATGCAATTTTCAAAAATGTAATATTTTTCTAATTCAAATAAAATAGCAAATAAAATACCAATAAAATCATAATTTGATTTTAAAATTCGTTCTCCAATATTTCTCTTGTGTTGAAGAAGTCATACTATCTTCTCTCATACATATTTATATTGGAAATAATTGGAGAGAAAAAAATAATAAAATCAAATTAATCCTTTCTTAAAATTTGAATTAATTCAAATATGAATTTTGTGAAACCTCCAACTCTCTCCTTGGGTCCTTGAGTTGCTTAAGATTTCTAGGATTACAACAAAATTCAAGAATAAATATGATATGCATATGATGATCTATGTATAACATCCAAATTGAAAATTGGGATGTTACAAACCTACCCCCCTTAAGATGAATCTCGCCCTCGAGATTCGGGTTGGTCAGCAAGAAGGTTTGGGTGGTCTCTACGGAGATCTTCTTCTCGCTCCCGGGTGGCTTCCTCCTTGGTATGGTGGCTCCACTGAACTTTGCAAAACTTGATAACCTCGCCGCAAGTAACTCGACTAAAAAACTCAAGAATGTTGACTGGCTTCTCTTCATAGGTCAAATCACTGTCTAACTGAATTGCTTCCAATGGCACTGTATCTCTTAGAGGAATATCAACCATCTCTGCGTGGCACTTCTTCAACTGGGAAACATGAAACACATCATGAACTCCTGACAATCCTTCTGGCAATTCCAGCTTGTATGCAACTTCTCCCATGCGTTCCAAAACTCTGTATGGTCCCACAATACGTGGTGCTAGCTTTCCCTTGACTCCAAAACGCTTAACTCCTCGAAGTAGGGACACACGAAGATATGCTCTGTCATCGACTTCGTAAACTATCTCCTTGCGTTTAGTATCCGCATAAGTCTTCTGCCTGGACTGGGCTACCTTGAGTCTATCGCGAATCAACTTAACCTTCTCTTCTGAGTCTTTGATTAAATCGGGTCCGAACAACTATTGATCTCCAACTTCATCCCACAATAACGGTGTCCTGCACCTCCTTCCGTACAAAGCTTCGAAAGGGGCCATCTTCAAACTAGCTTGATAACTATTGTTATAAGAAAACTCTACATATGGCAAATTTTCATCCCTACTAGATCCATAATCTAGCGCACAAGCTCTCAACATGTCCTCCACAATCTAATTGACTCTCTCGTCTATCCATTTGTCTGTGGATGAAAGGTTGTACTGAACTCTAGCCTGGTACCCAAAGTTTCATGCAACTGATTCCAAAACATTGAAGTAAACTGGGTTCCTCTATCTGATAAAATGGTCCTCAGAACTCCATGCAGACATACGATTCTGGTCATGTATATCTTTGCCAACTTAGCACTCGTATAGGTGGTCTTCATCGGGATGAAATGAGCTACTTTCGTCAAATGATCGACTACAACCCAAATAGAGTCATAGCCTGAATGAGTTCTGGATAATCCAGTAATAAAATCAATGGCAAGCTTATCCCACTTCCATTCGGCTATCGGTAATGGTTGTAGCAATCCGGCTGGCTTCTGATGCTCTGCCTTGACTCTCTGACATACATCACATACTGCTACATACTTGGCAATATCCTTCTTCATTCCTGTCCACCAGAAACTTTCCTTCAAATCCAGATACATCTTAGTGTTTCCTGGGTGAACCGAATATGGTGAATCATGGGCCTCCTGCAGAATCAACTTCCTGATCTCGGGGTCATTAGGCACATATATGCGATCCTCAAACCATAAAGTGTCGTGTTCATCTTCACGAAATCCTTTAGCCTTTCCTTTACTCATCCTTTCCTTTATCTCTGCAATCTATTTGTCGGTCTTGTGGGCTTCTCTGATCTTACCCAAAAGAGTGGATTGAATTTCTAATGCTGCTACATAACCTTTCAGAACTATCTCCAAGCATAACTCTCAAAGATCATCTGCTAGCTCCTTAGGTAATCCTCCGGCTATGAGCGTGTTAACATAACTCTTGCAGCTGAACGCATCTGCTATGACATTGGCCTTTCCGGGATGATAGTGCAATTTCATATCATAATCCTTGATGAGCTCCAACCATCTCCTTTGCCTGAGATTTAACTCCTTCTGCGTGAAGATGTATTTCAAACTCTTGTGATCTGTGTATACATCACAATGATTTCCGATAAGAAAATGTGTCCATGTCTTTAGTGCATGCACTACAGCTGCTAATTCCAAATCATGCGTAGCATAATTCAGCTCATGAGGTTTGAGCTGTCGTGAGGCATATGAAACAACTCTTCCTTCCTGCATAAGTACAGCTCCAAGTCATCGCCGTGAAGCGTCACAATATAATTGGTAATCCTTACGTTGGTCTGGGAGAATCAGCATTGGGGCTGTAACCAAACGTTTCTTCAACTCTTGAAAACTAGCTTCACACTCCTTAGTCCATTTAAACTTGGTGTCCTTCTTCAATAACTCTGTCATGGGCTTTGCAATCCTAGAGAAATTCTCAATAAACCTCCGATAATAACCTGCGAGTCCAAGAAAATTCCTGATCTCTCCAACTGATGTGGGTGCCACCCATTTAGTGATAGAGGTAACCTTGGTAGGGCCTACTGCTATTCCTTCTCCAGATATAACATGTCTGAGAAATCCAACTTCCTTTAGCCAAAACTCACATTTGCTGAACTTGGCATACAACTAATGTTCTCTGAGATTCTCAAGAACCAAAATCAAATGCTCCTTACGCTCTTCTTCATTCTTCGAGTAGACCAATATATCATCAATGAACACCACGACGAACTTATCCAAAAACTCCATAAACACCTTGTTCATCATGTTCATGAAATAGGCAGGCGCGTTAGTCAGACCAAATGACATAACGGTATACTCATATAGTCTGTACCTTGTGGTAAAGCTGGCTTAGGTATATCATGCTCTCGGATCTTCAACTGGTGATAACCTGATCGAAGATTGATCTTAGAGAAAACTTTAGCTCCTTGCAACTGGTCAAGCAAATCATTAATCATCGGCAGAGGGTATTTGTTTTTGATCGTCACCTCATTCAGCGCACGATAATCAACAACCATCCTTAAAGATCCATCCGTCTTCTTCACTTGAAGCACTAGGGCTCCCCAATGTGATGAACTTTGTCGAATGTAACCTTTCTCCATTAACTCCTTTATCTGTGTCTTAATTTCCTCCAGATCCTTTGCGGGCATCCGATACGGTCTCTTTGATATTGGTCTGGTGCCTGGCAATAGCTCAATCAAAAACTCGATGTGTCGATCCAGTGGCATGCCTGGTAACTCCTCTGGAAATACGTTGGGGTAATCCTTCACCACTGGTATTTCCTCCTATAGAACTCCTGATAAGGAATTTACTTGAGTCCTCCTCGGCGCATGCCGGGATACATACTTGATCCTCTTTCCTTCTAGGATGGTGAGAAGAATTGATTTACTAGTGCAATTGATGTTTCCTTCAAACTTGGATATCCAATCCATTCCAAGTATCACATCCAATCCTTGTGATTCTAAAACGATTAGGTCAGTGGGGAAAACATGTCTACCTATGGTTAGTGGCAACTAATAGCATCCCCTACTAGCCATATAGTCCGCTCCTGGGGAACTTACTAACGTAGGTGACTGAAGGGCTACGGTTGGCAGGTTATACTTATCCACAAATCCCCTTGATATGTATGAATCCGATGCATTAGTATAGAAAAGAACAAGTGTGGTAAATGCATTAATCAAAAACTTACCGACAACTGTGTCGGGTTGATCCTCAATCTCCTCCACGTTGACGTGGTTCACCTGACCTTTGGTGAAGGGGTTGGGCTTCTTGACAGAACCTCCATTGCCATTTCCATTCTTTGCTTCAGGACATTCAATGGCATAATGTCCGGTCTTCTGGCACTTGAAACAGGTAATGTGGCTCAGATCCCTCTTGGCTGGTGTTGAAGAGTTCGAACGATTCTGGCTGCTGCTTCCTCCAGTCCCATTGCCATTCTTGGGGCCACTATGGTTATGCAAACTTGCTCCATTGTGCATATGTCCTCCATGGGTATCGCCTCTGTGGTTGTGGTTATGTCCTCCTGAGTGCGGGGAATAGCGGGGCTTCTGCTGAGCTCCTGAAGTGTACCTCCCCTGTCCATACTTCCTCTTACGATTATCAATCTCTTGCTGCTTGCCTTCAATCATGAGAGCCATGTCTACCAACTCCTGGTAGTTGTTGAATGTTGCCACCATCAACTGCATGCTCAGCTCATCATTCAGTCCCTCCAGAAACTTCTCCTGTTTAGTGGCATCTATAGCTACGTCATCAGGGCCATAGCATGCTAACTTGCTAAACTCATCCATATATTGGCCCACTGTACATCCTCCTTGGCGCAAGTTGCGAAACACGCGCTTCTTCATGCTCATAGCTCCTGCTGAAACATGGGCAGTGTGGAAAAGCCTGCTGAAACTGATCCCATGTAACCGTGTCAATGGGGTAAGTGGCTGTGAAATTCTCCCACCATGATGTTGCGGGTCCATCAAGCTGATGTGTGGCAAAATGCACTCTCTCCGCATCTATGCATCCTGTAGTGGTCAGTTCTCTTCCAATCTTGCGGAGCCAATCATCTGCAACAATCGACTCGATGCTACTAGAGAACACCAGCGGATTCAACCTGAGAAAGCGAGCTAGGTGATCAACAGGGGGTGGTGGTGGTGGGTTGTTGTTTGTTGTTGTTGTTGTTGTTGTTCTTGCCTTGGTTCTGGTTTTGAACTAGTATCTGCATCAAGGCTTTTTGCTGCTGGATCAACTGAGTGAGCTCCGGTGGGAAGGCAAATCCATTGTCACGTCTCGGAGGAATCTGATGGGTTAGAAGGGGTGAGAAAACATAATAGACTGAGGTCTAAGAGAGACTCACTACCCATAATGCTCATGAGAGAAACACAATCAATTTCACTTCATTCAATAGCACACAAGATCACACAATCGGTCTAACCTATGATTACAAACTCGATCATTGCTAACTACTTGGAGGAAAATACTACTAGTTACAATGGTGGTCATCTAGAAATTTTCATCAGAGGAAGACTCCATGATATCTGCTCCAGCTTCATCAACGTGGTCGTCATTGTTGTCATCATTTGCCTCACTATCCGTGTTTGTGTCAACCAGGATGATGTAGTCCTCCAAACGGATCTCTGTTACTCGATTGATATTCTCCACTAATATTCCCATCTTCCTCTTCAGGTCTTCATGCTTCTCCAGTAGTACAGAAATCTCTTCCTCGTATCCATTGCATGTAGACTTGAGTTCCTCTTCTAGCTCGTTGTTTCTCTTCACCAATTTCTTGATCTTCTTCATGTGAATAATTTGTTGATTCTCTTGTCGACAAATATGATCTCCCATCTCTTGAATGTAGGCTGCAATTGATCCATCCCTCCTGGTACGAATCATCTCCCATTTGTCATCTTGGCGGCCACATATCTGGTAAATGGTATTCTCCAGCTCGTACACCTCACATATGCATCCAAAGGTGATATGCACTGCCATGCTCTTTCCTATACTCCAGCTTGGTGCTTCCACGTAGAAATTAGTAGGCTCCATTGTTGGCGCAAATGTCCTCCCAGGTATCCACACTTTGATCTTCGAGCGCTCCTCTTCTGGTACATATGTATAGAAAGTCCCCGTGAAGCTTGGTAGTCCGATGTTCAAATACTTAGTGACTTCCTTCAAGTGTTTTCCGGAAGGGGTGTCGTCATCCGGTTGAGTGAACTTGTTCCTGGGATCCGCCATCTATAGAGTAGAAAGAGAGGAGAATTAGAAATGAGTAGAGAAGACAAATCATGTGGCTCATTCTAGTGGTCGCGTCCTACAGTCAGCGTGTGCTCTGATACCATCTTGTAGCCACCAGACCTCAAATGGTCAAGTCTCTGTGCATCAGTGTCATCCCTGGATTGGTAATGCTAACATGCACAGTACTCGAGGAATTATAACAGAGTTTCAATCACACACTTATTACATTGAGTCCTCATAAAGAGTATGATTACACAAAAATATCATGGCTGAAGGCCATCTAAACTAGATAACTGCGGAAGCTTCGAAGGTAAATGAGTCCATCAACTCCAACGGCATAACTGAGTGCAAAACAATGACCTATCGCACCTTATTCGTCGTCTGAGTAGTCTGCAACATGAGACGTTGCAACCATGTAGGTCAGCACATTGAATATGCTGGCAGAGTTACACTGTAAGCAATGAAATGCAAGAACTATATATACATGCAATATTTGGCTGGTGGAGGCTGTAAGTTTACGATTTTGCATAAAGCTACTTTTTCCCTACAACAAAGGAATAAATTTATTTAACTACTCCCATCTTGCCCTGTATTTCAGAAGGTAACCCCAACTCAAATCCCAATTAAAAGTATCATCATTAACCCAACAAGTTCATTAAGTAAAGTGATGAGATCACATCAATAGATTCAAGTACTAGATACTCAAGACGTCCATAACCGAGGACATGCCTAACCATGATTATTTTATACACTCTGCGGAGGTTGCGCACTTTTCCCCACAAGACTCGACCGGATCCATGATCGGATGATCGAGACATAGTCTTTCTGAAACATTAACTCTCTACTCCGGGCGGACTGGTGCACCTACTTTCTCGTACATCTGCTAGTCCACCTCTTCAAGAGCTCACACAACTTACTCAACTATGCCAGAGCCCATAATGGCTTGTGGCTGCACACGGCAGTTTCTAGCATGAATAATCCTATGATCCCTTTGAGCCTGGGTGGAATTCCATAGGAAAATCACACGGGTACTCCGGGATTTCCAAAAACAGGCAACACTGGGTTCCCCAGGTGCCTCAACCAATCCACCCAGATGTATATTAAAGTTGCCACCTTAATGTTATCCATGATTAATTAACTCTCAAACTTCCATGTGTAAATCACGATCCAATCCCCGTCTACGAGCATGGCTAAGCAATAAATAAGCATAACATATATTCCCGGGGTGATCAAAAGGTATTAGGTTCCTACCTCAAGCACTACAACCAAAACCACATGTTCCCAATCCTGCTCATGCAAATATTCGATGGCATAACTAATGCATAGTAAAAACTAGGTATAAAGGAGTATGATCAAAGTGTAACTTGCCTTGCTGATGATCTGAAAACTCTAGAGATTCATAGTAACAAGCTTTGCACTCCTGGTATTCTAGCGTAGACAAATAGTAGCATACATAAGCAATCACTCAAACAAAACAACAAGAAAACCGAGAAAAGATCCAAATCGAACACGAAACAAGCAAGCGGTTTAAACTAACAAAAGTCAAACCTAACAGCATTATTATCATGTGGATTAGATCTTAACAGTAGGTACAAGTGATTAGCTACGATTCGGAAAAAAGATTTAACTCAAAAGGAGCAATGAAACTCAAAATAAGAACGAAACAAGATCATTTATTAATCTGGACTAAACTCAAATTTAACAATACCAAAATCATGTTCAAGTTGGTTAACTGGAAAGAACAGAACGATACGAAGATTTAGGCACTTGTTTCATCTAATTAGGATAAATGAGTAAAAAGTTATAGTAGTTTAAAGATCAGGGGCTAAATCGCGATAAAACTATTCGTGGAAAGGTCCCTAGCCGAAAATAAACTAAAAAGAAAAATCCTACGGCGCTAACGTCCGCTAATAGAACTTATCTAACGAATACTGTTTGTTAAAACTAACAAACAAACAGACGTTCGTTAAATAATAAAACCCTAACGAAAAACCGATCTAAAAAAACGAACCAGGCTAAACCGAAAAAACCGAGGCGGGTCGATGGTTTATCGGTTAACCGATACGAACCGGTCGGCGGCAGCGGCGAGCTATGGCGGCGGCGCCGGCGTGCTGTGGTGCGGGGTTGCGGGGCGAGGCGGCGGCGGCAGCACGGGGCTGCGCTGGCGGCAGAAACGGCGACGGCGCGGTTGCGGCTTGGCGAGAGGCAGCGGGGTCCTCGACTTATATAGGGGGTCCAGGAGAGGCGAGACTTGGAGGAGGGGGCGAGGCGGCGGCGGCAGCGCGGGTCTGAGCCGGGCTCGCGTCGGGCGGCGGCGGGAGTCCTCCCGCTCGGGGAGACGGGCGGCGCGGCGCTAGGTCAGCTAGGCTTCGGCCCAGTCGGTCCGAGAGAGATTTTTTTTAATAAATTTCGCCCAAAAGAAAAATCCTAATAAAATGTATAAAAAAATTCTAAAAATTTCAGAAATAATTTTCACCGTCCAAACCTAATATTGAGGACAAGATGAACATTTTATGGACTAAGATGCAATTTTCAAAAATGCAATATTTTTCTAATTCAAATAAAATACCAATAAAATCATAATTTGATTTTAAAATTCTTTCTCCAATATTACTCTTGGGTTGAAGAAGTCATATTATCTTCTCTCATATATTTTTAATATTGGAAATAATTGGAGAGAAAAGAAAATCAAATTGATCCTTTCTTCAAATTTGAATTAAATTCAAATTTGAATTTTGTGAAACTCAACTCTCTCCTTGGGTTCTTGAGTTGCTTAAGATTTGTAGGATCACAACAAAATGCAAGAATAAATATGATATGCATATGATGATCTATGTATAACATCCAAATAGAAAATTGGGATGTTACAATTTCTCACATTTCCAGTGTTAACTTTGGATGCATACAAGTAGTAGTACAAGACATAGTTATTTTTGACTTCATGATACGGGGAAACCAGTACGAAATAAATCAAGAACAAAGTCCATTGACTTGAGTGGTACAAACACCAAAGTAAATGTTGGCACCGGTTAGTAGTTATAAATTCTATTTATTAGTAGAGAAAAGTAACTTACTCTAATATAGTCGTATGCAGAATGCCAGTTGTATCTATAATAAAAACAAACATGAGTAAGAAACTGTGGGGACCCCGACTCATAAGTCGTGATCACCGAATGCACGTTTACAGTTATCCCAGAGATCAATGCTCACTCAACACACTGAAGCTGAATAACAAGAGTCTTACATCCATAAATACCGTCTTACATAAATTATGACCATTATGGTCAAGTCTTGAGTATAACATTGCAGTGGAAATCTTCATCAATAACTTGGACCCATGCCATCTGCCTTAACCCTACAGGCATTCTGACTGGGAAGCGTCCTAGCTCGCATGTTCGTCACCAAGGTACTCTTCATTATATCCTGTTCTTTCATGCATGGCCAATAAAATAACCAGTGGCAAGCCAATGAGTACTTTGAATGTACTCGGAAGCAACCCGAGAGTGATAATAGAATAACTATGCAAGGTTCTACCACTAAATTGGCATTTTTGCGGAAAGCTAGTTTTTATCATGCAAGTATGATCAACATTTATCAAGGACATGAATGCTTCTGCAACAAGTATCAGGAGGTTACAGACACCAACATCGAGAAAGAGTTATAAACAACTCATGCTCAAGCTCATCGTGACATCCTCACGAATCATATCATCAATATTACCAAACCGTGTTGTCTGTCAGAAACATATGGACATAGTCTAAGCAGCACCACCCAACTGTCCTTGACCATGGACACGACTACTTGAATAGTTTAACACTCTGCAGAGGTTGCACACTTTACCCACAAGATCCGGGGAACTTCCGTGTCATCCACGACCCGCGGTACCTCAAGTACCCGGGGTAAGCACCCGATCACTATCTTTCCCTAGACAACACTAACATAGAGTCCACTTGATTGGTACTAACCCCCGTGCCCAACATTTCACATCTTAAAATTGTGGAGCCTCGCTCCCATATTCATCACATACCACTGGCATGGGGTACCAACGGTGTGTCTGGTGCCCTGTGAAAACAGTGATGGCCGCCCTACCTGGCACGACCCCGTCCTAAGAGAGAGCACCAGCTCTCCCCCGTCACTAGTAATGTGGGCTCCAAGCTAGTATCGTCCTAGGTAATCAATAATGCCCTTTCCCATATAAGGGTAGAGTGGTTGCGCATGTTTGGTTGGGACGGTCAACAAATCTTAAATCTAATCCGTCTCTGTAAACAACACTTATTCACTTGCTTCGGTACACCACTTCTCCACCAAGTAGTGACCTAGTTCATCATCATTTCACAGGGGTATTAGTGGCACCCACTGGGGCTATTTTCAAGTATGTCAAACCACACTTGTTTCTATTCATGCATAACCCTGACCCATTTTGCATAGCCAACTACTATAGCATGTTTCCACAACCCACCAACACAACTCTGAACAAGGATAGAGTCATGATAATGCAAGTGTCAACGGGGTATGCAACGAAGGTAGCCTAGCAAGGTTGCCATGCATTCAACAATAACGGAAAGAAATGCTATTATGATTAAAAAGGGTTCATCATGGTCAAAGGGCTGCTTGCCTGGTTCATTAGAGTCTTCAAGTCTTATGATCCTCCTCCAAGTACTCCGTCTACTTCGTTAACTAACGTCGGAAACAATCACAATAAGCAACACAACAAGGAAAAAATAAAAGTTCTCTAAAAATGTAAGTTGGACTTTTCTAGGATACCTTTAGTCATATGAGGGATGACCAAAGTGGTTTCATTGGGATTTGATCTATGGATATCTCTGAACATTTCAATATGATGGAATCAAGGGATTTGTGGATTTGCAAGAAGTGTACAACAATATTAAGCAAAGACACCCATTTAACAAGGAATGATTTTAGAAGCACCTAGGAGTTGGTTTCACTGGATTTGGAGTTCAAATGACTTTTCTATGAATTTGCAAAGTTGGTTAAACATGGAGAAATGGACCAATATTTCATGTGGCATAGAAAGTATTAGGAAAAATGCTCAAAAACTAATTTTTGAACTTATAAGTATCTAGCAATTTGAATCATGGAATTTGTATTAAATTTGAGCTCTGTGTGATTTTCCAAAGTTTATGACAGAAATGAAAAAATGGGTTTTGATAAATATTTTGAAGAAAAAGTTTCTGGAAAAATGCGGAAATTGCTCCATGAGATAGATCATCATTTTACGAGCTACTAGAAATTTGAATCATCAAATTTGGAGTCTATTTGAATTGTTTATGGATTTTTGAAGCTTACGGGAAAAGAAAAAGAAAAGGTTTAGGTTTATACCTAAAACTCGCACTGGAGGAGAGATAGCTAGTGGACTGGCCCAGCAACACGGCCGCACAGGCGATAACGGTGACGTCGAAGGCGGATTCGGCCGAAGCCGTTTCCACTTAAACGGGCGGGGGCCGCCGACTGGGTCGCTGACGCGCGGGGCCCAGCGGCAGGTCGCCTTCAACCTCCCGCACGCGCTCCGGCCGTGGGGAGGAGCGGCTCCCGCCGGCGATTGCCGAGGCTACAGAGCATCTTCGGCGACGCTTTGCCCACCAGCGTGCTCAGGAGGCTACGACGCATCCGCTTACGTGCTTCACGCACGCCGAGGATGGTGGTAGTGGCAATGGCTTGGATGGTGGTGGAGGAGGCCGTCGACTATCTTTGGCCGTGAGCGCCTGGCCTCCCCGGGGGCGAACGGAGGCGATGGAGGGCCTTGCAGTGGAGGTATGAGGGTGTTGGAGTGGCTAGGGGGTGAACGAGAGCTTGGGTTAGCTCAAATTTAGGCGGAGCCCGACAGCAATGCTCCGGCCATTGTGGTGGATGGAGGGCACGGGGAGAGGGTTGGCCGGGTCTAGGCGACGTACGGGAGGGAGGGAGAGAGGGTGAAGGGGCTCTAGAGAGAGGCCTCGGGCGGCCTTATATAGCGAGGTTGTGGCTCACGTGGATGTCGCTTACGGGCACCCGCGGAAATGGCTGCAGTGGCCACGGGGGGAGGCACGGGGCTGTCTGCGGCGCTCGTGGGCGAGGTCCAAGTCGAGGGAGAAGGAGAGAGAGAGAGAGGGGGGGAGCGGCAGAGCACCACGCGTGTGGGCTCGCCCATTGGGGCTCTCGGGCGGCTCTGGCGCGCGTGCGAGGGGCAGCAGGAGGGAGAAGGAGGAGGGGGACCAGGCCGTGGCATGTCACGGACGTCGAGGCACCTCGTCGGGCACGCTGGGGAGGCCCGAGGTGGTCGGGTGGCTCGGGCAGGGAGCAGCTATAGTGCATGGGAACACTGTAGCGCGCTTTGGAGCATGCCTTTGGCATGCCGTGGCATAAAGAAAGGGGGAGTGGGCGCGGCCACTTGTGTCCAGTAGTGCTAGGGGTAGTAAAGAAAGGGGAGAGAGCCTTGGATGCTCTGAGAGGCTCTGGTGAGAGAACAGAGGTGAGAGAGAGAGAGGTGCCATGGCTGTCCAGAGAAGGAAAGTGGATCCCTGCCCCCCTTCATCATTTCCTCTCGGGCAGGGAAGCACACAAGAGGTAGAGGGGGACTAGGAGAGGTTGTGGGTAAAATTTCAGCTCATGAAGATAAGTGGAAATGGCTAAAACATGAATTTTGGAATTCTGCCAAAAGGTGTTTGATGGAAGTTTGAGCAAGCAAATGAATTCCACTTGATATGTGAATTAACAGGATCAAATGGAGCATAGATTTGAGGTGGATCACCAAGTTTGAGTCCATTTGGAGAAAGTTTCCAATGTAACTTTGGCAAACCCTAGAAATGAACAGAAATGGATTTTCCAAGATTTAGACATGCAAATCTTTTCTCCTTGATGCACCGCTTGGTGTAGTGTCATCATTTAGGATTTAGAACATGCCCACAAAGGTTGAGAGCAAAAGGAGAAAGTTGCCAATGTAGAGTTGTTCAAATTTGGTTATGGACGGGAAGTGTTTTGGGGCACTTTGATCAAGTTAACTAGTTATCTAACTTGTGCCACTTGGTCTAGATGAATATTTATACAATTTGAGCATGTGCACCTAGTTTTAGAACATTTGGACATATTTGGCAATGTAAAGTTGCTCAAACTTCAAAATCGACAGAAATGGTTTTGATGGGATTTCATGAGGTTATACTATTCTCCATGACATGAGACTTGTCAAGATCATCAAACATGTCATATGTGACATGCTAGAATTTTCTTGGAATTTTTAGAGAATATTCCCTTTGTAAATATTTCAAACTCTTGAAATATCCATTAAGGGTTTTTGAGGGGTTTGACCAATATTTTGAACATGACCATGTGTTGAAACCCTTATATATGGACAATATATGTCCACTGAGTTTCCCTAAATTTTGTAAAATATTTTTGAAAGAGTTAAACAATTTTAACCTATTAAAGACCATTTCTGGCCTTAAGAAAAATCCTTTAAATAAAATAGGAAAATAACTTTTAAAATTATATTTTTGTGGTTTATGGTAGTCTTATATCTAATAGGAGTCAAATATGTTTTTGGAAAGATTTTTCATACCCCAAATCAAGTACTTGTAGTGCAAACATCAATTCAAGGGTTTTTGGAAAACTAAATTAGAAAAATACTTTTTGGCCAAATTATTTTTGTAAGAAAATACTATACTGTTATATACACAAGGTATGATCATTGGGTTGAAGTTTGGGGCAAGGAGATGAAGCATAGGAGTTGGAGGATTTATTTGATTTTTAGAGCACTTGCAAACAACAGACAAAATCCAATCTAGGCAAAGTCCAAAACACTCAAAAGTTTTTGTCAAACCACATTTTATCACGATTTATCATCTTAAGTGTAGTGCCATGAAAATCAGGGTGTGACAGACCTACCCCTTACAAGAATCTCGTCCCCAAGATTCCCAAACTAGGCGCGGAAAGGAGTACGGAAACGTGGACCTGGGGTAGTCTTCACGTCCTCATACTAATTCTGCTTCGGAGCGGTGCTCCATTGAACCTTGAGGTACTTGATGGTGTGGTTTCGTGTGCTTGATCCAGGTTGCTAAGGGGTTTCTTGCGTAGGTCAGGTTGGGCTGGGGATTGATGGCTTGGTGATTGATGTCCTTATTAGTGATCAGGCTAGTTAGGAAGTTGGAAACACTTCCGGTGTTGTGTTGTGTGGAAAAACGTTGTGCACAGTGGGTAACTCAGGTGGTGACTCCAGCTGGTAGTTGTCTGCTCTTCGTCTTGGAATGATCTCGGAGGGGGGGGGGTAAATCTTGGTGTGAGCTTCCTTTTTACATGCAAATGCTCGGTTCCTTCGAGGGGAGTGGTTTGCGGATACGCACGGTCTTCGACGAGGACGTTCACTTCTTGACGATGGTGGTTGGTATAGTTCTTCCTCCTTGACATGGTGGTCTTCAGATGTTCCCTAACCAGCTGAACGGTCCTTCTTCCGTCTTCGGGTAGTCAAGTAGGCCACCAAATATAAATGAAAATCAACCTGTCCAAGTTCTCCATGAAGACTTGTTCATGGGGTACATAAAGTAGGCTGGGGTATTGGTAGTGGTCTCGATTGAGTATTGGTTAAGGTGTTCTCGCCCTAGATCCAAAGCATGTGGTCATGATTAGACCATGTTGTGGCTTGGTAAGGCTTAAGGGTTTCAAGGATTCTAGGGTGCGAGTGATCGTCTTTCATCTTATCCTTGAGCACAGTTTCTGAGATGCCAATTGTTCTATCTAGTCTTCCAAACAAATCACATCGTATTTCCAAAAGAAACATCCCGTATAGGTCAACTCCAATCATCTCTCCTGCTATTTATATTCTCATGGCTCCTAAGAGGAGGTCTTAACAAAATCATACTTGTCTACTATCCCAAAACTCATGTGTCTGGCTATCCTCATGTAAAAATCCATGGGTAGAACATACAACTGCCAAACTTGAATTAAACATGACAATCCAAGTGCTCAGACTATTCTTCCAAGGTCCAAGATATTGCATCTCCATCCGAAGAAAATACGTCGTATGGCACTCCAAGATCTTGTTTCCTTCCTATGAATCAACTCCAACAGCCCATTTACCTTCATCAATCACTACATGATCCATTAATTCTACAAATCCAATGTCTATGGTGTTCCACATGATCTACTAATGTCCTATAACCCCTGAATACTTGAATGGGCTATCTATATTATAGTAAGTCCACCAATTCCCATTATCGGGGTCAAGTAAACTCCAAGGTCAGGCTTATATAGATCCCTAGATATACTTCGGCAATTGATCCAATCTCCTAGTTTATTGTCCACCGAGAAACATGGTATCATGATCGAGATCATTAGTCTAAATCCAATTTACTTCGAACCATGTAGACTTACTCAGCATCTAGACTCCACTAGGATCACCTACTTAAGTCCAAATCTTATGTCCAACAATAATTTCTACAGGTTTCCCCCAAATTAACATCGTAATGTCAACTATCTCTGACCGATATCATCTGATCAAGTCAAGTTCTTATACTTCCAAGAATCTCAGCCTGTGATTATCATTGTCCTACTAAATCCAATTTACTCCAGGGTGATGAAAGTTACGCTACTCTATTAACACGATCCCACCAAGTTTATTTACCAATATGGAAGCCTCATACCCCACCATAGAGTGTCGGATATTTCCTCAAGGTTACTAGTATAGCTCCATCAAGTCATTTGTCCTCTATTCCTATATCCTCAAACTGGTCTTTCATATGGCATCGTCAATTCTTGTGCTATATTAGGATTACAATGTGCTTGCTCACTACGTCCACTAGTTCTATAAGGAACCCAGTGTTGTGGAAAGTTACAGAGGCTTAACTGGTTCTTTTGCAAATTTGTGGGTTAAGCACATGGTTAAGGATTCGAGCTGGGGTATCTTGTGAAGTCTCGAAGGGTCTAGGGATGGGTTTCCAGCCTGGAGGACTAAACATAACTCTATGGCGTTGCACTTGGTCAAGGAGGTTGTAGCAAAAGTCCTCAGTGGTAGTTGGTTTGAAAGTAGAACCCTTGGTGTATCTTGTCTTGCCGGCCTTTAGTTGAGGAGAGAGGTGAGAGAAAAGTAGCATAGAGGAGGGGAATGCAAAAAGGGGGTTCTATAGTGCACGTGTGAACAAAACAGGTGCTGAAAAGGGCCAGACCCAAGCATTAAGATAAGGGAGGTGATATAGTCACGTACTTGTTGCCTAGGGCAAAAGGGGGACTGATATCAAAACACAAACAAATAAAAAAACAAGCAACACACAATCATGGTTCTATTCGAACCATCATACGGACTCGACTGCGCATAGGGTACACGACTCATCCTACTGTAGGGGTTCTCGGACTCAAAAGTCGTGCTTGCTTCGTGTCTTGTGTAGTCTTATGGGTTTTCCTTAGGTGTCACTACATCTCTTGTAGTTGTTCCTCGAGATGATCCGGGTTAGGCCTAAAGAATCTTTGACAACTTCTCACCAGATGGGCTGATGGGGTGAATGTGGTTCCTCGTAGCTGGCATTGACTCGGTCTTCTGTTGTCTTCTTAATCATGACGATCTCTTTTGCCTTCTAAGGCGTCAAGGGTTCCAGGTAGGCAATCCTTTATGCAACATGTCGGTTTTGTTGATGATAACATCGACACCAAGAGCGAGGGATGAAGAGAACCGTTTTCCTGCTCACTATAGTGAGGCAGACCTAATGGTGAGGTTCTCATCCACCGGTGGTTGCCGATAAAACAACGGTAAGGACATGGTTACTCTATTAGCGATGTATATCATGATCTTGCATATCTTACACCCTGATCGTCTTAGGACAAGATTGCATCATCCTGGGGAAATGTCGAGGGTGTCACCATCTTCTGGGTCTTGATGTCCTCATTCCTTGAGGATGCATCTTCTGATATTGGTATCATCTTGTTCTGGTGTCACCAATCTTGTGTCTAGAAGAGGTGGGTGATTGTCTGGCAAGGCGTCTTCCTTATAGATTATCCACGAGGATTACAAGGAATCCCGTGGTCAGGGGCATAAGGACTCTAGCGACCATTTAAAATTTTGAATGGGAAGACATCAATAAGGAAAGTATATCTTAGTTTTTGAAAACTAAGAAGGGGAACAGAAGTATAGACAGTTTTTTGCAAATTAGTAATAGTTTTGAAAATAGTCCTACCCTAACTAACGACCATGCTAACTAAGGCTTCCTACAGTCAGGATGGCTCTGATACCAGCTCTGTGGGGAACCCGACTCATAAGTCGTGATCACCGAATGCATGTGTACAGTGATCCTAGAAATCAATGCTCACTGAACACAAAGAAGCTAAATAACAAGAGCCTTACATTCATACATACCGTCTTACATAAATTATGACCATTATGGTCAAGTCTTGAGTATAACATTGCAGCGGAAATCTTCATCAATAACTTGGACCCATGCCATCTGCCTTAACCCTATAGGCATTCTGACTGGGAAGCGTCCTAGCTCGCATGTTCGTCACCAAGGTACTCTTCATTATATCATGTTATTTCATGTCTGGTCAATAAAATAACCATTGGCAAGCCAATGAGTATTTTGAATGTACTCGCAAGCAATCCGAGAGTGATAATAGAATAATTATGCAAGGTTCTACCGCTAAATTGGCATTTTTGCGGAAAGCTAGTTTTTCTGATGCAAGTATGATCAACATTTATCAAGGACATGAATGCTTCTGCAACAAGTATCAGGAAGTTATAGACACCAACATCGAGAAAGAGTTATAAACAACTCATGCTCAAGCTCATCGTGACATCCTCAGGAATCATATCATCAATATTACCAAACCGTGTTGTTTGTCAGAAACATATGGACATAGTCTAAGTAGCACCGCCCAACTGTCCTTGACCGTGGACACGGCTATTCGAATAGTTTTACACTCTGCAGAGGTTGCACACTTTACCCATAAGATCCGGTAACTTCCGTGTTATCCACGACCCGCGGTACCTCAAGTACACGGGGTAAGAACCCGATCACTATCTTTCCCTAGACGACACTAACATAGAGTCCACTCGATTGGTAGTAACCCCCATGCCCAACATTTCACATCTTAAAATTGTGGAGCCTCGCTCCCATATTCATCACATACCACTGGCATGGGGTACCAATGGTGTGTCCGGTGCCCTGTGAAAACAGTCATGGCCACCCTACCTGGCACGACCCCGTCCCGAGAGAGAGCACCAACTCTCCCCGTCACTAGTAATGCGGGCTCCAAGCTAGTATCGGCCTAGGTAATCAATAATGCCCTTTCCCATATAAGGGTAGAGTGGTTGCACATGTTTGGTTGGGACGGTCGACAAATCTTAAATCTAATCTGTCTCTGTAAACAACACTTATTCACTTGCTTAGGTACACCACTTCTCCACCAAGTAGTGACCTAGTTCATCATCATTTCCCCAAGGGCATTAGTGGCACCCACTTGGGCTATTTGCAAATATATCAAACCACGGCCAGGTCTGGGCGACGTACGGGCGGGAGAGAGGGCGAAGGGGCTCTAGAGAGAGGCCTCGGCGGCTTTATATAGCGAGGTCATGGCTCACCATGGACGTGGCCTACAGGCACCCGCTGAAATGGCTGCAGTGGCCACAGGGGGAGGCTCGGGGCTGTCTGCGGCGCTCGTGGGCGAGGTCCAAGTCGAGGGAGAAGGAGAGAGAGAGCGGGGGAGTGGCAGAGCGTCGCGCGTGTGGGCTCGCCCATTGGGGCTCTCGGGCGGCTCTGGCGCGCGTGCGAGGGGGCAGCAGGAGGGAGAAGGAGTTGGGGGACCAAGCCGTGGCGTGTCGTGGACGCCGAGGCACCTCATCGGGCGCGCTGGGGAGGCCCGAGGTGGTCGAGTGGCTCGGGCAGGGAGGAGCTATAGTGCGTGGGAACACTGTAGCGCGCTCTGGAGCACGCCTTTGGCATGCCGTGGCATAAAGAAAGGGGGAGTGGGCGCGGCCACTTTTGTCCAGTAGTGCTAGGGGGTAGTAAAGAAAGGGGAGAGAGCCTTGGATGCTCTAGAGAGGCTCTGGTGAGAGAACAGAGGTGAGAGAGAGGTGCCATGGCTGTCCAGAGAAGAAAAGTGGATCCCTGCCCCCCTTCATCATTGCCTCTCGGGCAGGGAAGCACACCAGAGGTAGAGGGGGACTAGGAGAGGTTGTGGGAAAAGTTTCAGCTCATGAAGATAAGTGGAAATGGCTAAAACATGAATTTTGGAATTCTGCGAGAAGGTGTTTGATGCAAGTTTGAGCAAGCAAATGAATTCCAGTTGATTTGAGAATTAACAGGATCAAATGGAATATAGATTTGAGGTGGGTCACCAAGTTTGAGTCCATTTGGAGAAAGTTTCCAATGTAACTTTGGCAAACCCTAGAAATGAACAGAAATGGATTTTCCAAGATTTAGACATGCAAATCTTTTCTCCTTGATGCACCACTTGGTGTAGTGTCATCATTTAGGATTTATAACATGCCCACAAAGGTTGAGAGCAAAAGGAGAAAGTTGCCAATGTATATTGTTCAAATTTGGTTCTGGACAGGAAGGGTTTTGGGGCACTTTGATCAAGTTAACTTGTTCTATAACTTGTTCCACTTGGTCTAGATGAATATTTAGACCATCTGAGCATGTGCACCTAGGTTTAGAACATTTGGACATATTTGGCAATGTAAAGTTGCTCAAACTTCAAAATGGACAAAAATGGTTTTGAGGGGATTTCATGGGGTTATACTATTCTCCATGACATGAGACATGTCAAGATGATCAAACATGTCATATGTGACATGCTAGAATTTTCTTGGAATTTTTAGATAATATTCCCTTTGTAAATATTTCAAAATCTTGAAATATCCATGAAGGGTTTTTGAGGGGTTTGACCAATATTTTGAACATGACCATGTGTTTAAACTCTTATATATGGACATTATATGTCCATTGAGATTCCCTAAATTTTGTAAAATATTTTTGAAAGAGTTAAATAATTTTAACCTATTAAAGACCATTTCTGGCCTTAAGAAAAAGCCTTTAAATAAAATAGGAAAATAAATTTTAAAATTATATTTTTGTGGCTTATGGTAGTCTTATATCTAATAGGAGTCAAATATGTTTTTGGAAAGATTTTTCATAACCCAAATCAAGTACTTGTAGTGCAAACCTCAATACAGGGGTTTTTGGAAACTAAATTAGAAAAATACTTTTTGGCCAAATTATTTTTGTAAGAAAATACTATACTATTATATACACATGGTATGATCATTAGGCAGAAGTTTGGGGCAAGGAGATGAAGCATAGGAGTTGGAGGATTTATTTTATTTTTAGAGCACTTGCAAGCAACAGACAAAATACAATCAAGGCAAAGTCCAAAACACTCAAAAGTTTTTGTCAAACCACATTTTATCATGATTTATCATCTTAAGTGTAGTGCCATGAAAATCAGGGTATGACAGCAACTCAACAACACGACACAAAGTAGCTCCTATTCTTCATTGTAAAACAAGTCCAAGTATATTACCTTTGTAGATTGAATTGAATATTTTTATGCCTTGAATCATTCACTACAAAATACCAAGTCATACTTAAGGCATGCATTTCACATGTATATATACTAGTATGTCATTGTTTGCAGCATTTTGTTAGAGATTGAGTGGTCATCTTCATTGTTCAAGAAATCGTTAACTAGTAGCTGCTCGCTCGGTTTGGGAGTAACGATTAATCGGTGAATTGTCCTATTAACTGGATTAATCGGTCAAGCATTAATCGATAGATTGAATGGGAACTTGCCAACATACATCTAGACTTTTTTTGTGTATTATGCCATACTCTCATTCTCCCAGCTATGTAGTATACCAAAACATGCTTCGATGCACATATGAAAAGCATAGAGAGGAGGTAAAATTATTAATCCTAGCTATTAAGGAGCAGGATGGGGCTGGAAGGGGTTACGGGCCAAAATTTTGGGCTTTGTTTGCCCACCCGTTAATGGGCCAGCAGGGATTAATCGGCTTGGTAGCTGATTACTCGGTCTAACTGGTCAATTAATCGGCCTGACAAGTTAACGCAATATATGTGTTTTTTGATTCGGCCATGCTATGAGTAGTGATTAACTGGCCCGTTAACTGACTAATCGGGTGAATTCTTGAACAGTGGTCATCTTATCCATATTGTTGCAGGTATCATTTAATTATTCCATATTTAAAATTTATATATCCATAACACACACACACACACACACACACACACACACACACACACACACACACACATATATATATATATATATATATATATATATATATATATATATATATATTACATCTTTTAAAATATTGATTTTGAAAAAGCGTATGACAAAGTGAGCTGGGATTTTTTGCTCTCTTGTAATTAGATTCAGGGATTTAATGAAAATGGTGTGGACGGGTGTCCCAGATTTTGCATAATGGCACAATTAGTGTCAAATCAATGATGAGTTGGGATTATACATTTAGATTCAGAGTGCTAAAGGGGTTCACTAGGGCGACCGATTATCCCTTTTTTTGTTTAATACGACTCCTGAGTATCTTACTAAGATGGTGCTTGCAGCCTAAAAAAGTAATCTTATCCAGGGGCTTGCAACTGATCTGATTAATGGTGAAGTGGCTATTCTGCAATACAATGACGATATTGCCCTTTGCTTTACTCATGATTCTTCAAAAGTTGAGAATCTCATACTATTTCTATATATGTTTGAGCTTATGTCTCAGTTAAAGAATAACTAACTTAAAGGTGAATTATTTACTATTTGTATTGATAATGTGATTGATGGTTTCTATGCTAATATATTTGATTGTCAAGTTGGTACTCTTCCCATGAAATAACTTGGACTACTTGTCAATTACTCTATGCTCAAGACTATTGACTAGGATTTTCTTGACGCAAAGTTGATTAAGCATTTGGACGCGTGGATTGGTTATTTGACTTCCTCAAGAGCTACATACATCTTGCTTAATTTTAGTTTAGATGGGATTCCTTCCTTCTTCATGTCCACATTCTTGCTTAACAGAACGGTTATTAAGAAAATGGAAACTCACAGTAGGCATCTTTCTAGAGGAAAGGTAAAAAGGAGAGGGCCTATCATATGGTGAAATGGCCGAGGGTGTGTAGATCCAAAAGAATTGGAGGTTTAGGCATTAATGATTTAGACAAGCATAATGTTAGTCTCCTTGTGAAGTGGTGGTGGAAATTGTAGACTAGTAATGGCTTGTGGTAACAAATTGTTCGTGCTAGATATTTTAAGTGTCAAACTATTGCCATTGTGCAACCTCGTCTCAATGATTCCCCCTATTGGAAGGAAATTATGAAGTTAAGGAAGTGTATTTTGTCAGGAGGAAAGTTATTATCAATACTGGCAGCCTGGCCAGACTCCGACATGGTTCCAGGATGTTGGATCATCCTTTGCAGAAATAAATAAATCCCGATCCTATTTGACATTTGTCAAAATCAGGATCATACTTTAGCTTAATTCGTGGCTAAAAGGTGTGTTGCCTCCTTTCATTGTAGACTGTTTGGGGGATTGGCTGATAGTTGGTTAGTATTATTGATGAGGCTAATATGTTGAATGATTGCCCTGATAGGTTGCTTGGGCTCTGGCGAGTAAAGGGGTGTTTACTATTAAGTCTGTCTATGAATGGTTGGAAAACGACTTATCCAGCCCAAATAACAAATGGATTTGGAAAGCCAATATTCCTCTGAAGATTAAGATCTTCATGTGACAGCTCTTTCAAAATGCCATCCTTACTCGTGATAACATGCACAAACGTAATTAGTTAGGGAATCCTACTTGCTCTTTTTGTCGAGAAGTATAAATTGCTAATCATCTTTTCTTCACTTGTTCGTTTGCTCGACCATTTGTTTTTGTTTTTTTGGTTTAGCTCTTGGTGCTTCTTGTAGTCACATTTTTTTTGGCAAAGTTTATCTTGGCCTTTTTCCTTCCTCCCTGGACGCAAAGGGTACTATATGATGATTGTGGCTACAATCTATTGGGGCATTTAGTGTAGCCGAAACGAAGTTACATTCGAGAGACACATGGTGCATACTCCTTTGGAAGTTGTTTTCACTGCATGTTCGTTTATGATGTATTGGGCAGGGTTGCTGAAGCTGGATGATAGAGTCGATTTTCAGGCTAGTGACAAGAGGCCAGTCTAGGTTGCTGCATCCCTGGTTGATCGTGCTGATGCTCCAGGGAGGCTCAATATCGAAGATGATGCTGGTGCTCAACGCAGGTGAAGATTTATGGTGATGCTCCTCATGTTGATTTCATCGGTGCTGGGGGTTTCATTTTGCTCACTGGGGTTTGATGCCCGCTGAGTGGTAGTGCGGAGCTTCAGTGGCATGTAGTCTTTCGTTGTTGCTACTTGCTTCGTTGGTTGTTGGTGTTAACAGGTTTTCTCCCCGTAGCATATGTTTCAACATCGAACATCTGCATCGCTTCTTCCCTTTCCGCCTACTTTTCCGTTTCTGTCACTAGTTATCGTAAGTAGACTTTACTGAATATTTTCGTTAAGTGATTAAAGGAAAGGGGCGAGAGCCCGGTTGGATTTTTTTAGATTTTTTGAAACTTTAAAATATGATTTTCAAAATTTTCAAAAACAGGGCTCCATGGAGCTCAGCATGGCACCCGCCAGGTTCGAGTGCGGGTAATGGTCGCCCAAACTGTACCCGGTTTTCCCGAGTGGGTACAATTTGTTTTCATTTATAAATCCATGTGTATTTATTTTTCTGTAACACTTATCTAATAGAGTTTTTACCCGCCGGGTTTTTGGATAGCAGGTACCATTGCCATGTTGACATACAGCTCGGGAGCAAGAAATCTACACGTGAAATGCTGCTAGCGGGCTTGCATGCATGCGTCTGAATCCAGGAGTGCGCGTGCACCCGCAGTCTGAGCCAGGTTAAAAGCACGGCTACCACAACTCTGATCAGGATGTGGCCTTTAACCACGTAGACTCTGTTATAGCCTTTAACCAGAATCAGATCAAGGTGGGTAAAGCCGGCACGTACGCGCAGGTACAGCAGCAGCAGGCTAAGAACCGGCCACGGACGTACAGGCGTGATCCGTCTACAGTACATTATGCTCCGGTTGATTCCCATACCATTTTTTTGCGTGTGTACACATACCCGTATACTCCCTCCGTAAATTAATATAAAACGTTTAGAACACTATTTTAGTGACCTAAGATAAACAACTTTTTTTTTAATTAACTACTCCCTCCGTCCCATAGTGTATAGTGTGAAAAAACGTGTTACATTATGAAACGAGAGAGTACTTCCGTTCATTGTTAAGATTTTTTTTTTTGAATTGGATGTATATAGACGCATTTTAATGTGTTTGTTTACTCATTTCAGTTCTTATGTAGTCCATACTGAAATATACAAAAAAAATTATAATAGTGCACCGAGGGAGTACTTGCTGACCCGAGCAACTTTCTTCGGTTCGTTGTACTGCTCTTCTCCGGGAGCATATCATTTTTGTTTTTTCAGGGTGATTGGCAAAAATTAGCATCCTCGCAAGCAAGCTCAAACGCACAAAACATAAACGTACTTTTCTTTTGAGAATTCAAAGCATAAATGTACTGCTCTTGCATCCCAGTATCAATATGCATGCGGGCCTAGATCGAACAATTGATCAGAGAAAGAAGAGGCAAGAAAAGCAAGGCCCAGGGAACATAATCACATAACCTAACAAAAAACGACTTTACCGGCACAATCTCTGTCCCAAAAAGGTTAGATCGATGCCTCGCATCATCGGCTAGTAGTAGTAGGATGGAAAAAAATTATATGAGAGTATCTGCGTCCTGCCTGCCGCGGCACACTTTAATTAAGCGTGCATGTTTTACTCTTCTAGACATCTTGGGCATGGCGAAAGCTAGCTATCAGATAGGTAATGATTCTGCCCCAAGATCGCACGACACTATCCATTACAACATCACATCGGTTTGGGCAACGAAAAAGACTAACATCGTGTCTTGCTCTGTCGCCAGACACCCGTTTAGGGAACATACTTATTCTCCCATTAGGTCTCTCTCCTCTTTTCTCGGCTTCTACAATTCATGAATCCTTAGGCTGGAATTCGAGCCGAGTCGAGCCAGCTCGGCTCGACTCGCTAGAGCTTGTTTTGTTAACGAGTTAGCTTGACTCGGCTCGTTACTATAACGAGCTCAAATTCAAGATTGGCTCGGCTCGTGTAGTCGCGAGCTAGCTCGTTTAGCTCGTTATAGATATGGACACAAAACCTTATGAATATGATAAAAAAATATTAATTGGGAATGTAACATGTACATATTAAGAATGTACATGACCACAATAATGAGAAAGTTAATAACATGTACATGGCCCGAGAGATGGGTTTATGCGGCACTGACGCCCTCGCGAACAGAGGAGAAAGGGGCGTCGACAGTCTGGTCCATCGCTATCTCGCTAGGGATGAAAGGAGAGGAAGCATGGTGCACGTCTCCTTGGCATCTGTGCCAAGTGTTTTGCGGATGGGCCTTATGTTGTGCTTATACGACTGGCCTAGGATGTAAGGTGGTACTGGGTGGCTGACTTTTATACCGAGCCTAACGAGTTACACGAGTACTCGTGAACTTGGCTCGTTTAACTTGGTCTATAAACGATCTTAAAAATAAAGTTCGGCTCGACTCATTATTCTACGAGTTCAAGCGATTCGAGCCGAGTCACGAGCTACTCGTTTAGATCGCGAGCTTCGAGCTTTTTTCCAGCCCTAGATCCTTGCATGCATCAGCTGCATGCATGGACGTCATTTATTCAGCACTTTCATACGTCCGCATGCTGCTTTAGTTGTTTTTTTATCAACCAAGAAAGATTTAGTATTGATCATGGGAAATAATATTTACTCCCTCCATTCCTAAATATAAGTCTTTTTAGAGATTTCAATATGAACTACATACGAAGTAAAATGAATGAATCTACACTCTAAAATATGTCTACATACATCCGTGTGTAGTCGTATTAAAATCTGAAAACAAAGGGTAGTACAAGCAATCTCCTGACCAGAGAGAAGCAATACATGTCGGCTAATATCTAGAGAAGTAATCCCCTCCTGATGGAATATAAGTTCGGCACGAGAACTTTGGTCATCAGTTTAACTAACAGCCATGATATTACAAATAAAAGTGTGTATAGATACTTCATTCGACAATGATTCCAAAATGTACATATTTTATGACATCTAACACATTTTGTGCTAGTAATCAAATTGACCACCAAAAACTAGTGTTGACCTGTATTCCCATTCGGAAGGAGTAGCAGACTTTATGAGACTACGAGTCTCAAAATTAATTTGCCCATTTCTTATGAATACACCTATTTTGCCGGAACAGGCGCCTCTTTGGATCAGTTTCCATTAAAGTTTGAACCAAATTATTTAGCTGCATGCGGGCAATTAGAAGCAACTTGCATATTCCTCTGTTGAAGTTCAAAAGCTAGAGGGAAGGCATCACCACAAGCCCACGCATTGAGTGTTGCCAGATTAGTCATACCTTGAAAAACAAGGGGCGAAGCTCCTAGGAATATTCCCACGTGATTATGACACAGATCACTCACCGAGCCTTTCGCAGATGTTTTTGCAATGCCTCAATCTACATTGAGCTTGACCAACCCCTTCAATGGTGGAGGCCATCTACATTATCACAGGAAGGCTTACTAATAACGAGTGAAGAGCCTCACTATTTTTTGCTTTCCAAAGATAAAACATCACTGTATTTTGTCCCTCAATTGGGAAACCACTTCTTGTCTAAAGACATAGTCGTGCAAATAAGATTGACTTATTTCCATAGCTTGCCTCCTTCAACTGGAGATGATGTCACGTTTGTCGTTCCTAGGGCTACCCACACAAATGGCATTGGGAGCTAGAATAGTGAATGCCTAGTTGGCTATCTCGAACCCCTCCTCCCCTGTGCCAAACTGCCAGGATGAGTTCACGACCACGTGATCGGCGGTCGTGCTTATAGGGACGCCTACTACTTCGTTAACCACCTTCACTACCATGGTCGAGTGTTGATACGTCTCAAACATATCTACAATTTTTGCTATGTTCATGCTACTTTTATACCATTGCTACCTATCATATATCCTATATATACCTAATAGAGTTATCCCCACTACTTCTAATTATCTCAACATGTGTGCTTTCACATCATCCAAATTGTTGTAGCCGTCACATTACTAGCATGATCCACTAGCATCCATTTGATGTACGCATGAGAATCCTCTACCATGCAACATGCATTAGTGCATTCTAAGTGGGTTTTAAATCACATTGCTTCCACATCGACATGCATACGAAAACACCCCACCACAACATGCAACATTGCATAAAAAACCCTCAACATGCAAACATGCATGAGAATTCCCGTTCTATTATGCAAGATATTTTACCACTATGCCATAGTACAACACAACAAATCACATGTATTTTTAGTATTAGTTCTCATATTGTTACTTCAATTATTCAAGTTACATACAATAAAATTGCATTTAATTGTATTGCAAAACATTTCCGCAACAACGTGTGGGGTATCATCTAGTATGTAGGGAAGTACTGCCTTCCCGATGGGATTATATGACAACCTCATACACCGAGGGTGGCTCACCGAGGGGAACCGGCAGAAGGCCTGCCAGTGGGTCTACGGGGCCCACCAATAGGAGGGAGCCCGATGGGGAGGATAAGCACATGGCGATCATATTGACCCCCAAGCCAGGGGTGGCAACAGCCTAGATCACATCTCTTCCTATAATACTCTAGGCTCCACCGTGTATATAAGGGGAGGCTAGAGGGATCTCCTTCCCATCTATTCCCAGATAGACCAAGTCTCAATAACCATCCCATCTACACCATTGTATTCCCTCGCACGAGGTATCCCTCCACCATTAATAACAAGAAGCAGGATGTAGGGTATAACTCTTCGGATGCCCGAATCTAGGTAACATGTGTGTGCGGGCTCCGTCCCAGTAATTTTGATCGCGTTCAGCACCGTCAGTTGGCGCGCAAGGAACAGGCTACGCTGATCAGAGACCTAATCTGGGTCAGAGATCTACATGTGCATGACGAGTTCATGCCGGGCCAGACCTTCACCTTCGGTTCTTTCGAGCTGGCGGTTGACGGTTGGGTGCGACTCTTCGATGTTACGCCCCACCTTACATCCACTACATGCGCTTCGGGTCGATCAATTTCCTCTTCAATGAGCACGACAAGACCACGACATGTAACTCCTACTCGACCCATATCGCAAGGAAATACGTGCGACCTACCGGTCACAGGGAAAAAGCTGCATCTACTTCAACCTACCAGCCCTCCCAAACACATACCATCAACATAATCTCTCGAATGGTAGAGACGTGATGTCGTGGTTTTGTCACGACAGATGTCCTTGTGAAAGGACTAAGTCTGGAGGCCATCACAACTAGGTGGTCGCTTGAATGGGGTTGATTGGGAACGAAAGACACGAGTTTACCCAGGTTTGGCCCCTCGCGGTGGAGGTAAAGACCTACTTCCTGCTTGATTGATATTGCTGGAGATCTCAATTACAAGGATGCGGATTCGCTAACCTAGCTCTCTATTGATTCTAACTTCAGTATTTTCATCTTGAGGGCTCCCCTTTATATAATAGGTCGAGTCCTGTGACGCCCGGATAATTAAGCTATAGTGATTCCCTGCTAATGGTGCCATGTCACCATTTTCACTATTGCTAAATCCCCCTTTGATTCAATCCGGTTCAAATTCTAAGTGTAATCCAAAAGTTTGCAAACATGAAAACTAAAATGTTGATCATGTGACATATGGCCGACTCACATATTATTGCCTCATAAATGCTCATTAATGAATATCTACCTTTAGCAATTATAATCTACATAATTCCCACCTGTTCACATATTCTGGCTTACTTTTGTCATAACCTGGATTTAGCTTCACAAAATGCCGGCTCATACTCTGATCTTCATATTTTTTTAGTTCAACTTTTTGTTGCTTCTGCCCTAATGACTCCTAAAACCAGCAAAGCCGTCAGCTGGACAAAATCAAATATATCTGATCTTGTGTTGGATGACTCGGTGGATCAGGGCTCGCTGCCGGCTCATGAAGAGATTGAGTGGCGAGTGCTTCAGGAAGAGACCCACCCTCAACCAACAGAGGGTGAAATCGCAATATTTGCAGATCACCTGCATAGGGGCTTTCAACCTCCCGGGTCAAAATTCTTTCGAGATGTGCTTCACTTCTTAAGCCTCGGGCCTCGAGATCTTGGTCCCAACTCCATTATGAACTTGTCTCAATTCTAGGTTTTCTACGAGGTGTATCTCCAAACAGAGCCAACCATTAGCTTCTTCCAAGAATTCTCTCATATCAACCATCAGACAGAGTGCAAAAATGGACCAAGCATTAAGCTGGGAGGAATCTCTATTCAATGGAGAAAAACTGCATTTTTTCCTGAAGCAAAACTGGTAAGCCATCCTAACGGATGGCACAGGACTTGGTTCTATTGCAAGAACACTACTCCAGAACAACAACATCCTCTACCAGGTTACAGATTAGACTGGCTCAATGCTACAACTGCCTTCCCAGGTTGGGCCTCTAAACAGTAAAGGGAGAAACTGAAAATTCACTTTCCCAAGATAAACACTCTGGTTGCTCATGGTCTCACGGAGTTGATTTGACCCGGTGCTAGATAAGCTGGAGGATACAACCCCTCGGTGTAAGGGGTTGTTTAATGTGTAACTACACTGGTGAGCCGGAGGATGCCCAATGCTTCAGCTCAATTGACTTGTCAGAAGATGAGATAAATAAGGCCACCAAAAAGTTGTTGGGTGAGACCAAAGAAAAATGTAATCTTACCGGGCTACCACCCTTTAATATAGGCAACCCGGTACCCCCAGTAAGTCATCTGCACCATTCTTGTTGTATGTTGTCTAAAATTGTTTTTCCTTTATCTTTTTCTTGAATGCCGGCTTGTCAATTGTCTAGGAAAATTATGATCGGTGTAAAACTGGACCCCGAGTTCCTGCTCCTCCCCAGAACGATCGCAAAGAAGAAGAGCCGGCAGACGGAGAAGAGCCAGAAAATTAAGAAGAGTCTGAGGTAGAGTTGACTCACTTGGCGGCTTTTTTACTGAACTTGATGACACCCACTCTTCTCAGGATAATACTGAGACCAGTCAAGCCGGGGAAGCTGAGGTAATTCCATCCCCCAACTTGGAACTATTTATCCCAAAGAAAAAAAGACACGCAGCCCGCAAGGTACCATTTTCACATCTGGATGTTCACTTAGATCCACAATTTCTTTTGAATAAAACTCAAAATGCTGGCACTTCAAAGCGAAAAAACCGGAGCAGCTTTGGCGAACTAAGTGGAGGCTTACCAAATGAGCCGGCTCCATAGAGACCAAGAATTGAAGTCCCTCACAACCCGACGCCTTCACATCCTCATGCCGGCCAATTGAAACTACCTCTTCATCCTTCTGATCCAGATTATCAAGAGACGTCCCCGTCATCCAGCAAATCTAGAGCCACCTAGCTACCGACTTTAACTATCAACCATGTGTAAGTGTGAAACTCTCATTTTGCCTCTTATTGTTTTTTCTTTTTAGCTGAATCTGTTTGCATGATCTCAGAGCCAAAGCTTTTATCAAGGACAAAATTGGCGGGTAAACTTCTACTGTGGTGGGAACTCAAACTCCTCAAGATCCATCAACAGTTAACCTAGATGCGAAAATGAGTCTGTAAATGTGGACGAGCTGGTTTTTGCAGAAACAGCTTATGAAAATAACCCCCGGAGTCCAGTCTGTGCCTCTAGTCCTATACTGGAGAAGGAAAATGCTGCTCCAGAAAATGCACCAACATTGACTGATATAGAAATGGTGATTACTGGAGAAAAGCCTAGCACCCCAGAGGCATCTAATGTCTAATTATAGCCAAGAATGAGTCGCCAATCAAGGAGAAAGGGAAAGCCAGGCTTGAATTCTCTTGTATGGAGGAGCTAGATGTAAATTCTCTCCATCAAGGATACTTGACCCGGCTGTGTGAGAGTCGGGATGCTGAAATCACCATCGTTACCACTTTGAGGCGAAAATATGAGGTATGAAATGCTCTTCTGCCCCTTTGTAATATATACCTATGTAGCCCCCAAGTCTTAGGTATAGGAAGTGCTGATATGCTTGAGACTTGTTGCAATATAATTTCATAGAAAATCTGAGTTAAACATCCTTGAAATGTTTTCCTGGAGCATGCAATCATAGCCCCCAAGGGCTGGCTCAGTATGTAATACTGGTTTGGTACTTTGTGTAAATATAACTTTGATCAGTTAGAGCGAATGGTAGCCCCCAAGTAGCGGGTCATTAGAATAGATAATGGGCCGGTACTATGATGGATCTCATCATATAGAATTTGTATGAGCAAAGTGTAGCCCCCAAGGTCCGGCTCATCTTCATGTCATGGTCGGGTCTTAGAATATAATGATTGTGAAAAATGATGATGCATTAGCCCCCAAGTGCGATGTTGACTGCTTGCTACAACATGAGACTTGTGATAAATTAGGGCAAAAGCTGAATGATGTAGCCCACAAGTGTCGAGTCCAACGCTTGCGACAGCTTGGAACCTATAATGTTGTTGTTGACTTGGGTAGAAATTTTCATGCAGAAAATGTTGAACTTTCTAAGTCACAAGAGGTCGGCTTTCAAAAGTAACTGAAGGTGGAAAAGAGACTATGAGAGGAAGCAGAATCTTCAGCCGCAAACGCCCGCAAGTCCTTGTTTACCATACAAGGTACTATAGAAAATACCAAGACGGCTTTTGAAGAAGAAAAGGCTTCCTCACGGAAACGTACAGAAGATGCCGAGTCAAAGCTTGAGTCGGTCGCTCAAGAATTGACAACTTTGAAGCGTCATATTATGAATATGTGCATAGCCATATTTGGTAAGTACAAGATTGGCCTTTGAAAATTGTTAGAGAATAAGTGGGTTGAAGTAGAGCCGGCTTATTGACATGTATCTTCTTGTATGAGCAGGCAGGGGGAGTCACCATGCTGTAAAACTCCCACTGATGTAACTGAAGGCAGTATACACATACCTTGAGCAACTTTATACATGTGGTGTTTATGCTATAATGGCAGTGAAAAACATCAAGACACCACTGCGGTTGATCAAAGAAATGATGAAGGAAGTGTCTACTGTCCCTCAGGGGATTCAAGAACTGAAGGAAGCGACAAGTCGTCAAGGGGCCGTGTACTCTTTTGCTCGCGCCAAGGCATACCTGCCTGAAATGGATCCAAAGGTTTTAGCAAAAGGCTTTCCAGAATTCAATGGAGATAACACCCCCTTCTCAAATGATGATTACCTGCATTGTGTGAAAAAGACCCAAGTGTTGGCGACTCAAATCATGGAAGAACTGGATCTGGCGAAGTATTAAGCCAGATATTCAGAAGCCAAGAAATACATCAACCCGCCAGAACCCAAGCCGTTCGAGCTAACTCCTCCTCAACGTAAGCATAATTTCGCTCCTGATGTCGACCCTTCATATGTCATGTGCTACGACTCAGTTTTTCAAGCTTTATCATCAATTAGGTGGTCGGCAAAGGACCTCCTGGCAGGGAAAGACAAGCCGATGCAGGCTGACCCGGGGACAACTGGCATGGAAGGTCAACAAGAGAACATCAACCGGAGAGTTCCATAGCCGGCTTAGAGGAGTGATTATTGTCGTCTTCTTTTACAAACTCTATCCACCATGGCCGAACAATGCCTTGTAATAGTTGATAGAGAAAACTTTGTATTTGGCAGTGCCTTCGTGCATGCAGTATGCACTATCTTTGGGTCAAAAAATATTCTGATCATGCTTATCTCATTTAAAACGGCCAGCCACTGATGAGCTCCGCTACTATAGCTGTAATCTGACCTGATGAGTATATGTAGAGAAACACTAAAACGTTGTCAAGTGCCCTCAAGTACTTTGAATGACCAGGACAATTGAACTGATGCTTCCATTGTGGAAGAAAACTGATCCAAGTCGTCTTTGTAACCCGGGAAATTGTCCTCCTAACGCTGGCGGCACAGTTTGAGTGTTTTATAAAACAATATGGTTAAACCGGCGCAATGCTTCCCGGAATTCGCTGGTGTCAAGACAACGTTATCAACCCAACGTAGTGCAACACGGGAGGTTATTGTGCAGATAACACGGCAAATGAAAAACCCTGTATAAAAGACAAAAACATACACAACTATATAAGAAAATAATTTGAAAACAATAAGCCGGCTTTCGAGGCACAATGTAAGACCGGCTTTTAAGGCATGTGTCTCACTTCAATGAAGCAGACCTGATAGCCTAAAGTTTTATCCTTGCTCTCCGAAAGCCGGCTCTCACGTGACTTAAGCCGGTGTTTTAACCTTGGTAAGATCAGGGTCAATAGAGGTTGTGATAGGCATCAATTTGATTGACCTATCAAGAGTACATGTCACCTTTTCGGAGTAGCATCTTGCTAAAAGGCAGGTTTAACCAAAGATCATAGTGGCATATTGTGACTCCCCCGATTCAAACGTACACTAATCATGCACGCAAATCTGTACGATCAAGATCAGGGACTCACGGGGAGATATCACAACACAACTCTAAAAGTAAAATAAGACATACAAGCATCATATTACAAGCCAGGGGGCATCGAGGGCTCGAATACAAGTGCTCGAACATAAACGAGTCAGCGGAAGCAACAATATCTGAGTACAGACATAAGTCAAGCAAGTTTCCATAAGATGGCTAGCATGGACTGAGATACAGATCGAAAGAGGCGCATGTCTCCTGCCTGGGATCCTCCTAAACTACTCCTGGTCGTCGTCAGCAGCCTGCACATAGTAGTAGGCTCCTCCAGTGTAGTAGGAGTCGTCGTCGACGGTGGCGTCTGGATCCTGGGCTCCAACGTCTGGTTGCGGCATCCGAGAAGAAAAGGAAAACAGGGGAAAAGAGGGAGCAAAGCAACTGTGAGTACTCATCCAAACTACTCGCAAGCAAGGATCTACACTACATATGCATGGGTATATGTGTAAAGAGGCAATATCGGTGGACTGAACTACAGAATGCCAGAATAAGAGGGGGATAGCTAGTCCTATCGAAGACTACACTTCTGGCAGCCTCCGTATTGCAGCATGTAGGAGAGAGTAGATTGGAGTCCTCCAAGTAGCATCGCATAGCATAATCCTACCCGACGATCCTCCCCTCGTCGTCCTGTGGGAAAGCGATCATCGGGTTGTCTCTGGAAATTGTCTGGGCATGTTTTATTAAGTATCTGGTTCTAGTTGTCATAAGGTCAAGGTACAACTCCAAGTCGTCCTGTTACCGAAGATCACGGCTATTCGAATAGATAAACTTCCCTGCAGGGGTGCACCACATTGCTCGAGACACTCGATCCCTCTGGTTGGGCACACTTTCCGGGGTCATGTTCGGCCTCGGGAGATCAACACGTCGCAGCCCTACCTAGGCCTAACAGAGAGGTCAGCACGCCGGTCTAAATCCTATGCGCGCAGGGGTCTGGGCCCATCGCCCATTGCACACCTGCATGTTGTGTACGTGGCCGGAAGCATACCTAGCCCCCTTAATACAAGCGCAAGCTTACGGTCCAATCCAGCGCGTGCCGCTCACTCGCTGACGTCAAGAAGGCTTCGGCTGATACCACGACGCCGGTTGCCCATATCTTGTCCCACGTGGCGGTTAGTGCGTATAAGGTCAACGACCCAACTCAAATCAAATACCAAGATCTCATTAAACATGTTATTATGAAGTAACCGCGGATGCCGACCAGGGCCAGGACCACCTCTCGCCTAGGTGGTCTCAACCTGCCTTGTCCGTCCGCCTCAAAGTAACAGTTGGGGGCCGTCGGGAACCCAGGCCCACCTCTACTGAGATGGAGCCACCTGTCCTTTCATCCCCCACATCGGAATCCCTTGCGGGTACTCAACGAGCCGACCCGACTTTAGTCACCATCTGTATAGTATACATATGTATAATATATACCCGTGATCACCTCCCGAGTGATCACGGCCCGATAGTATAGCATGGCAGACTGGCAAGAATGTAGGGCCACTAATGGTAAACTAGCATTCTATACTAAGCATTTAGGATTGCAGGTAAGGTATCAACAGATGTAGCAACAATGACAGGCTATGCAACAGAATAGGAATAATCGAACAATAACATGCTACACTACTCTAATGCAAGCAATAGAGATAAGAATAGGCAATATCTGGTGATCAGGGGGGGCTTGCCTGGTTGCTCTTGCAAGAAGGAGGGGTCGTCAACTCCATAGTCGAACTGGGGGTCGCCGGCAGTCTCGGGGTCTACCAGAAAGAAGTAACGGAGTGGGAGCACAACAAATAATAGTGCAATCAAAGCATCACAAAGAAACACATGGCAATATGCAGTGCAAGGTGTGCCCTAACGCAGTAGTAGGTCATACCGACGAAGGAGGGAAACATCCGGGAAAGTATCCCCGAAGTTTGCATTTTCGGACAGATGATCCGGAGGGGAAAAATTGCATGTTCACTATGTTAGGGATGGGTGGCAGACGAACAAGCTGCGTACTCGGTTTCGTCTCGTCGTTGTGAGCAACTTTCATGTATAACGTTTTTCCAACCGAGCTACGGTTTATTTTATATTAATTTTAAAAGGATTTTATCATTTTCTAGAGTTAACAGAATTAATTTAATCCTAAAATGCAATTATGATGTCATCACGATGTCAGCATGACATCAGCAGTCAACTATAACTGTTGATTGGTCAAGCTGACACGTGGGTCCCACATGTCATTGATTGATCAGGCTAAACAAGTTTTAATTAAGTTAACTAGTGTTTAGGTTAATCTAATCAGGATTAATTAAGTTAATTAATTCTTTAATTAATTAATTAATTAATATTTTTATTATTGTTATTATTTTATTTTATTTTATTTTTATTTCTTTTTATAAAAACGTTCCAGGGAGTGGGGCCCCTATGTCATAGGCCCTAAGGGCCATAGTGGGTTCGAGTGTCGCGGGGGCTGCCCGAACAGGCGACGCGGGCGCGGGGATTGGGCACAACCCAAGCGAGCGCATGCCCAGGGGCACCGGGGAGCGCGGCGGACCTGGAAGGTCACTCGGCCGGCGTGGGTGAGGCCAGCATGGGCCGGCTGGTGAGTGAGTGGCGGCGGGCACGGCGAGCCCGGCCGCGGATGGCGCCGTCGAAAGGAGGCGGATCGGCGAGCGGCGACATCCATTACGGGAATCACAAACGGGGCCAGGGGTAGAAGTGGCCTGGGTGACGGCGGAACTGAGCGGCTGCAACGTCGGTCGTCGCGGGCAGAGCAGTGGGGTCTCAGGCGGCCGCGGTGATGGGAAGGAGGCGGGTAACATTGCTGGGCTCGGGCGGCTCCGAGCGGCGCGACAAGGCAGTGGCCGGAGCGGCGGTGAGGCGCGAGGTGCAGTGTCTAGCGCGGCCACGCGCGGGTGAGCGCGCAGAGCCGTCGCAAGGCACGAGGGAGAGAGGAGGAGAGGAGGGGCTCACGGTGGCCGTAGGGGTTTTGGCAGCGGGGCGCGGGGAGGAGGCCGGAGACAACGGGGACGAAGAGGTAGCAGTCCGGCATGGAGGAGGAGGCAGGCCAGCGAGGTTGCGATCTGGCGGGGTGGCCTCTTGCGACGGTGACGGGGAGCATCGGTGACGGAGAGGACCACGGCGATGGCGTCCGGCGATGGGTCACAGGGTGGGGGTCGAACGACGCAGTCGATCCCATGAGGGAGAGGCGCGGGAGGCCCAGGGATGGCAGCGGGCACCGGGGCGCCGACGCGATGCGGCGGGGTGGCACGCGGCATCGGCGGGGTCGGGGGCGCGATTGCCCCGATCTCGATCTAGATCGGGGGAGTGGGGGGAGAGAGCGAGTGGTGGGGGGATCGGTTGGGCTAGGGTATCCCATGGGGGTTATGGAGGGGAGTGGGCTGGCCGGCTGGGCAGTTGGCCCAGTTGGCCAGGGGTGGACTTTTTTGTTTGTTTGTTTTCTTTTCCATTTTATTTTCTGTTTGCACTTTTTCTTTTGAAATAGTAAATACTTTTCTTCTACAAAGTAACTGGCACATAAATACTAGGCCATATAATAAGGGTGCACACAAGCTTGGGGTCAACTGGAAAAGTTTAATTAATTATTTATCTTTAAAAGGCCATTTTATTTGCGGTTGGACCATTTATTCTTTTCTTAGGAATTTATTTGTGAGTCAAGTGAATTTTGGTTCGACATGAAAATGACCAGGGGAATTTATAGAATATCGTGAACATTTTAGTTTTGTCATTTGAAAGCTTTTATTTTCGACTTTGTTTTAAATTTGAATTTGAACTGGATTCGAACCAACACGAGTTTAACAACAATAGCCGAGGTGACGTGCCATCCTTAACGCGGGATTACTGTAGGCTAATTATCCGGGCGTCACAAATCTCCTCCACTACAAGAAATCTCGTCCCGAGATTTAGGAGGTGGGCAAGGGGGAAGGTTCTGGCTACGAAATTCTAGCGAATGTTCCCAGTATTGGTTGCTCTTCTTGAAGAGGTTGATCCATTATGTTGATGCCTTCGTTTCTCTTCTTCAAGTCATCATGATGAAGTCGGCATCCTTTCCTTCAGGATCTTCATCGTTCTTACAGAAAAACAAGAGGGGTAATCTGTGAGAACAGACCTCTACAAGGTTGACTATCCAGCAGATAACATCGGGGAAGGTGGCAGGAAGTAACTCTCGAATTGAAACCTTAGAAAATATCGAGAGCAAAGTAAGGAGGTATTATGAGAATTTTCGAGCGGGCAGGCAACCGTTCGGTGCCTGAAACAAGGCATGAAAGGGGTTCATAGTAACAGAAAAAAATATTGTGTCTGATACCAGAATTGATGATCTCATCGGAAGGTGGCTCGTGAATTACATACAAGGCCACGCGTGAGGAATAATTATGGAAACAGGGGGGTGTACAGGAGAGTCAGGTTTCGATCCTGTGGAACTGTGGGTTATGGGCCCACCATGTGGTTTAAAGGTAGGAATGGTGACATCTTGCACGATCATGATAGCAAGGCTTGTTAGAGAATAGCATGTCAGTTATGTCGGCAACAACATCGGTACCAAGGGCGAGGGATGAAGAGAACCATTTTCCTACTTGTTGTACGAGGCAGACAATTAGGCAAAGTTCTCGTCCATCGATGGCTACCAGAATGTCATCAACAATAGTAACAGGATCTTACAGACATAATGGTACAACAAGGTGCCTACCTAAGCAGGGAATATCTCTGCTCAGTTAAGTTAGATTCAGGAAATGTTAAACAAAAGAATGGAAAGGAAAACACAATTATCAGATTAAACAGAACAATGGAAAGGAAAATTGTGATTACACACAATTATTAGGAGTATATCCTTCCCATGTACAAGCAGAACATGTCATACAGGGTAGGAGAGAAAGTACCCAACCATTTAGATAAGAGGCAAGGATTAATCAAGATGTTACCCATACAACAGTGTTTGGATAACTGACCAAGAAACATTTAGCATCGCGCCTCCAATGTTCTTGTTGATGAGCGGGGTATCATAGTCATGCTTCGAGGTAGCAATGATATGGTGTTTCGATCAAGGGCCAGACTTTGGATACACAAATGATCCATCGGGAGCAACTTATATAATAAGTCTCACAATTTCCTCCAGGAAGAATGGTTATCCTTGCAAAAGAAATTATAATGATAGGTCCTCCAGCCGAGGGGGTGCTAGGCATGACATCATATTACCGGGTCATCAAAGGACCAACATCATAACTCCTAGAAAGTTGTCCCAACCATCATATCTGACCGAGATTCAGATCTGATTTGTGTCAGGATACCTCAGACTCAAGATGCCTGAGAAGAAAAAGTGTGACACAAGTTGATGAGATGACATTGTAAGATCCTCAGGAAATGAAGTATGGAAGCGGGCCCCAAAACAAGAGTTCGTCAATAAATCAAGGGGAGGGTGAGGCGGTGGCTGATGGACTCGGCGACAATTCATTGAGATTCCCAAAAACATGGATTTGCACAATTATGCGGACAAGGAGATAACATTTGTCAAATCTGATGATATACTGATGTATGCTCGAGGGGAACATCCATGAGTGACATTGGTTGAAAGTTGCACCCCAAATATGGGCTTCGGTAGCGTGATCAATGATAGAATGGTGATTCGATAACAAATACACAAAGAATGAAACTATCATTCATTAACTTATAAGCAATAGGGTTGCTAGAAGTCCTGAATTTTACACATCACAGTCCATTTGTCGGTATTCAAGGTACAACCACAACATGAACATATTTGTGTTGGAAAGAACGCAAGGAAGTAGTCGATCACAACACAAATTACTGGGGGACAAGGATTGTAATACCCATCAGAAATTCGATTGATATCCTAGAAGAGCTCAGAATGTTGATGATGATTACGACACATTTGTCGAGAGATTTCATGAAGATGTAATCGGTCGGTGATGACATCAAGTCAAAGGAATGATAAAGCAAAGAGTTATTGGAACTAAGGGTACGACACAAACTCAAATTCAAGCTTGCTGTTCAAGAAGAACTGATAAGACGAGAAAAATCGACGTAAGCTTAGCTCATCATCGAAAGTTGTGCTCCGGGATTAAGGACCAGGTAGTACAGTTAAAATCGGCACAATAATGATATAGCCGAGCGGGCTAGGAATGACGTGATCAAGTTCAAACTCATAAGTAATGAAGTTTACCAAGAGTTGTTTAATCGCGGTGCGGACTCAATTCAGTTGTCAATGTCTTTGAGTGTTTAACAACTCAGAGCCCATGAAAAATTTGAATTAGTGAGAATGTAGTACTTGATGAAGAACTCATAAGAAGTTATGCAGTTCCGTGATAATCTCAAGTTACCAGGGGGTAATACTCGATGACATATCAAAGTAGAGGTTGGACTGTGGTATTGCTCTGCAGAAGATAAGTGCTTAAACTTGTCCGAGAAATGGATCAAAGAAGAACACTCATGGTCGGATCCACGGTTGCAAAGGATCAATTCACAGATACCAAATGATATTTATCAAGGAAATAGTTATTATTACAAGAAGTTTCCATGATAGGATCTACATCGTGTCCATGGGCATGAACACAAAGTTCCAGGTCGACTCCCACTTCTCTAATGCATAACCTTTCACTCACTTCTCGCCTTCGACGAAGTTGTAGTGTTGAAATTTTATCTGACATAACATCAGTAGAGTATGACCCGTAGTAGTTTCCGGGTTCACAAGATTAGAAGAGGCATAGGTTCAACCCATCAGGGCCTCTTAGGAACATATACCACAAACTTCAGGAGTAAATAATACAAGCTCGAAAGCAAAGCATGGTTGGCCAAGCAGATGATACAATTTACCAAAGGCACTATGTATCAGGGGAAGAACTCACAAGGTGATTGAATATGAAGGAAACTGTCGGATAACAATCCAACAATGGATCGGGCGATACACAACAGAGCTAATGTGAGTATCGGTACTCACTTAGAGGAAGAAAGAATGCAGAGGCATCAGATTCAAGAATCACCTAATTAGTTTGATGCTTAAATAGAAAGAAATTGTTGGTTTCCAAAACGAAGGATCAGAAGCAAACGCTCTGATAAATAATGGATAAGTTGAAAACACTTAGTTGGACAATCATTAAAAGTTTGAATTACCGAGAACCAACTCATGTCTGGAATAACGTCTGAGTTGGAAAGGTAATTTTAAAAAGGATAACCTGATGATTGCGTGTGTACGCACATATTGAATCAATAGGCTCAAAATGACTAAGACAAGGGATGTTGTCAAGGACTACTAGTCATATGGAATTAACCATAATGCAAGCAGGCAAGAATTTCAAGAATAACAGGTTGCAGAGGATTTTTGAAAGATCAAAAAGTATTCTGAAGAATTTTGTGAGACACATGAACAATTGAGAAGAACGGATCCTCGATAAATGTGAGGAAAAAAATCATAAGGGTTTTCATGCGAAATAAAACTGCAAGACAGTAAACTTAAAGGATTCTCGGGACAATGGAGAATAGTTCGAGGTATCTTGTAACAACAAGAGTGGCGAGAAATGATCATGAGAATGACAAGTGCATGCAGATATCCATAGGGATATATCGGTGGTAGTGAATTGCAAAGGCGATGAGCAGAAGGGACTCGGGAAAATATCGAGGGATATCCTCAGAACCTTCTGACGAAGCAGGTGATCTTCCGGAATGAGGGCTCTCCGGGAGAAATAGTTACGAGAACCTGGAGTTAGAGTTAGCAAAATCATTTAACCCGAATAGAGGAGAGATCAGAGTCCCGGAGTAAAGCTCGAGGAGTAAAAGATCCTAATACCACCCAATGGCGACGTGGGCCCGTAAGTCTCACAACCATGTTAGTAAAAAGCTTTGCAATGTCTAGACTCTACTTCGGCCAAGGAGTGTGGAAGGGGGATTCCTACAAGTAGTCGGCTCTAATACCAACTTGTGACGCCCCCGATTCAATCGTACACTAATGATGCACGCAAATGTGTACGATTAAGATCAGGGACTCACGGGAAGATACCACAACACAACTCTAAAAGTAAAATAAGACATACAAGCATCATATTACAAGCCAGGGGGCCTCGAGGGCTCGAATACAAGTGCTCGAACATAAACGAGTCAGCAAAAGCAACAATATCTGAGTACAGACATAAGTCAAGCAAGTTGACATAAGATGGCTAGCACAAACTAAGATACAGATCGAAAGAGGCGCATGCCTCCTGCTTGGGATCCTCCTAAACTACTCCTGATCGTCGTCAGCGGCCTACACGTAGTAGTAGGCTCCTCCAATGTAGTAGGAGTCGTCATCGACGGTGGCGTCTGGATCCTGGGCTCCAACATCTGGTTGCGGAATCCGAGAAGAAAAGGAAAACGGGGGAAAAGAGGGAGCAAAGCAACCGTGAGTACTCATCCAAAGTACTCGCAAGCAAGGATCTACACTACATATGCATGGGTATATGTGTAAAGAGGCAATATCGATGGACTGAACTGTAGAATACCAGAATAAGAGGGGGATAGCTAGTCCTATCAAAGACTACGCTTCTGGCAGCCTCCGTCTTGCAGCATGTAGGAGAGAGTAGATTGAAGTCCTCCAAGTAGCATCGCATAGCATAATCCTACCCGGCGATCCTCCCCTCGTTGCCCTGTTGGAAAGCGATCACCGGGTTGTCTCTGGAACTTGTCTGGGTGTGTTTTCTTAAGTATCCGGTTCTAGTTCTCATAAGGTCAAGGTACAACTCCAAGTCACCCTGTTACCGAAGATCACGGCTATTTGAATAGATAAACTTCCTTGCAGGGGTGCACCACATTACCCGACAAGCTCGATCCCTCTGGTCGGGCACACTTTCCTGGGTCATGTCCAGCCTCGGGAGATCAACACGTTGTAGCCCTACCTAGGCCTAACAAAGAGGTCAGCACGCTGGTCTAAATCCTATGCAGGCAAGGGTCTGGGCCCATCGCCCATTGCACACCTGCATGTTGCGTACGCGGCCGGAAGCATACCTAGCCCCCTTAATACAAGCGCAGGCTTACGGTCCAATCCGGCGCGCGCCGCTCAGTCGCTGATGTCAAGAAGGCTTCGGCTGATACCACGACGCCGGTTACCCATATCTTGTCCCACGTGGCGATTAGTGCGTATAAGGTCAATGACCCAACTCAGATCAAATACCAAGATCTCGTTAAACGTGTTATTATGAAGTAACCGCGGACGCCGACCAGGGCCAGGCCCACCTCTCGCCTAGGTGGTCTCAACCTGCCCTGTCACTCCGCCTCACAGTAATAGTTGGGGGCCGTCGGGAACCCAGGCCCACCTCTACCGGGACGGAGCCACCTGTCCTTTCAGCCCCCACATCGGAATCACTTGTGGGTACTCAACGAGCTTACCCGACTGTAGTCACCATCTGTATAGTATACGTATGTATAATATATACCCGTGATCACCTCCCTAGTGATCACGGCCCAATAGTATAACGTGGTAGACTGACAAGAATGTAGGGCCACTAATGGTAAACTAGCATCCTATACTAAGCATTTAGGATTGCAGGTAAGGTATCAATAGATGTAGCAACAATGACAGGCTATGCAACAGAATAGGATTAATCAAACAGTAACATGCGACACTACTCTAATGCAAGCAGTAGAGATAAGAATATGCGATATCTGGTGATCAAGGGGGGAGGGGGCTTGCCTGGTTGCTCTGGCAAGAAGGAGGGGTCGTCAACTCTGTAGTCGAACTGGGGGTCGCCGGCAGTCTTGGGGTCTACCAGAAAGAAGTAACGGAGGGGGAACACAATAAATAACAGAGCAATCAAAGCATCACAAAGTGTAACATGGCAATACGCTGTGCTAGGTATGCCCTAACGCGGTAGTATGTGATACCGACGAAGGAGGGAAACATCCGGGAAAGTATCCCCGAAGTTTGCATTTTCGGACAGATGATCCGGAGGGGAAAAGTTGCGTGTTTGCTATGCTAGAGATGGGTGGAGGACGAACAGGCTGCGTACTTGGATTTGTCTCGTTGTTCTGAGCAATTTTCATGTACAAAGTTTTTCCAACCGAGCTACGGTTTATTTATATTAATTTTAAAAAGATTTTACCATTTTCTAGACTTAACAGAATTAATTTAATCCTAAAATGTAATTATGATGTCATCACAACGTCAGCATGACATCAACAGTCAACTTTAACCGTTGACTGGTCAAGCAGACACGTGGGTCCCACATGTCATTGATTGATCAGGCTAATCAGATTTTAATTAAGTTAACTAGTGTTTAGGTTAATCTAATCAGGACTAATTAAGTTAATTTATTCTTTAATTAATTAATTAATTAATATTTTTATTATTGTTATTTATTATTATTATTGTTATTGTTATTTATTTATTTTTTTTTATTATTTATAAAAACGTTCTGGGGAGTGGCGCCCCTATCTCATAGGCCCTAAGGACCATAGTGGGTTCGGGTGCCGCAGTGGCTGCCCGAGCAGGCGACGCGGTTGCGGGTGTTGGGCACAACCCGAGCGAGCGCATGCCCAGGGGCGCCGGGGAGGGCGGCGGACCTGGCAGGTTGCCAGGCCGGCGTGGGTGAGGCCAGCACGGGCCGGGCGGTGAGCGAGTGGCGGTGGGCACGGAGAACCCGGTCGCGGATGGCGCCGGCGAAAGGAGCTGGGTCGGCGAGCGGTGACAACCATTGCAGGAGTCACAAACGGGGCCAGGGGCAGAAGTGGCCTGGGCGACGGTGGAACTGAACAGCTGCAACGGCGGCCGTCGCGAGCGGCCGCGGTGATGGGAAGGAGACGGGTAATGTTGCCGGGCTCGGGCGGCTCCGAGCGGCGTGGCAAGGCAGTGGCCAGAGCAGCCGTGAGGCGCGGGGCGCGGTGTCTGGCGCGGCCACGCACGGGTGAGCGCGCAGAGGCGTAGCCAGGCGCGAGGGAGAGAGGAGGAGAGGAGGGGCTCACGGTGGCCGTAGGGGTTTTGGCAGCGGGGCGCGGGGAGGAGGCCGGAGACGACGGGGACGGAGAGGTAGCAGTCCGGCGGGGAGGAGGAGGTAGGCCGGCGAGGTTGCGGTCCGGCGGGGTGGCTTCCGACGACGGTGACGGGGAGCGCCGGTGATGGAGAGGACTGCGGTGATGGCATCTGGCGATGGGTCGTGGGGGGGGGGTCGAGCAGCACGGTCGATCCCACGAGGGAGAGGCGTGGGAGGCCCGGGGATGGCAGCGGGCACCGGGGCGCCGACAAGGTGCGGCGGGGTGGCACGCGACATCGGCGGAGTCGGGGGCGCGGTTGCCCCGACCCCGATGTAGATCGGGGTAGTGGGAGGAGAGAGCGAGTGGTGGGGGGGATCGGTTGGGCTAGGGTTTCCCAGGGGGGTTATGGAGGGGAGTGGGGTGGCCGGCCTGGGCCAATGGGCTGGCCGGCTGGGCCGTTGGCCCAGTTGGCCAGGGGTGGACTTTTTTTTGTTTGTTTTCTTTTCCATTATATTTTCTGTTTGCACTTTTTCTTATGAAATAGTAAAAGTCTTTTCTTCTACAAAGTATCTGGCACATAAATACTAGGCCATATAATAAGGGTGCACACAAGGCTTGTGGTCAACTGGAAAAGTTTAATTAATTAATTATCTTTAAAAGGCCATTTTATTTGTGGTTGGACCATTTATTATTTTCTTAGGAATTTATTTGTGAGTCAAGTGAATTTTGGTTCAACATGAAAATGATCAGGGGAATTTATAGAATATCGTGAACATTTTAGTTTTGTCATTTGAAAGCTTTTATTTTCGACTTTGTTTTAAATTAGAATTTGAACCGGATTCGAACCAACACGAGTTTAACAACAATAGCCGAGGTGACGTGGCATCATTAACGCGGGATTAGTGTAGCCTAATTATCCAGGCGGCACACATATGTCAGGTCAAGAGGGATGTTAATAGCAAAACTCGATGAGTTGGAAGCCCCCAAGTGACTAGTAATCAAAGAATAGAGGCTCAATACATAATTTCTGAGTTGAAACAACGAAACTCTGAATTTCAGAGGCGTTGGCTTTATTTCATTGATGACACACACACACACACATGATGAGGTATGTACAAAACTGAAGCCAATGGCTTTAAGTATAATATGTTTGAAGATGTGCAATATTCCAGGGCCGGCTAGTATCCTCTTCAGAGGTATGTGATTTGCTTGCTTCATGTTTATGAACGAGATGATACGACCTGTTGTGTAGGTTCTGATGACAAAAGGCCCTTCGCAAGGTGGGCAGAGCTTGTGCAGACCTGTCTGCTCTTGTATCAGACAAAGCACCAAGTCACCTTCGTGGAAAGTATGACTTCTAACTCTACGGCTATGATAGTAGAGTAAGTCTTGCTGATAAATTACTAACTGAGACATTGTAAGATTGTGTTCCTCGTCCGAAGTATCCAGAGAGTCTTATCGAGCAATTTCATTGTCAGCATCAACATATGCTGCTACCCTGGGGGAGTCATGATGAATATCACTTGGGAGCATGGCTTCTGCACCACAAACCAGGAAAAACAGTGTACAACTAGTTGACCTGTTGGGAGTAGTCCGGATGCTCCGTAAAATTGCTGGTAATTCTTGTAGCAAGGAGTATGCTCAAGAGGGACCATAAGTCCTAGCTTGATTCCGTGCAACAACTCTTGATTAGCATGTTCTGCTTGTCCATTAGATGGTGGATGCGCAACTGAAGCGAGATCAATCCGGATATGTTCACGCTGGCAGAACTGTTTCATAGTTCCCTTTAACAGACTAGTGCCATTATCAATGATGATACAATGAGGATATCCAAAGTTAAAGAGCAACTTTTTCAGAAACTTGACTGCCATTGCTGCATCACAATTGCTGATTGTTTGTGCTTCAACCCACTTGGTGAATTTATCAATCGCAACCAGAAGATGTGTCTTTTTATCTTTAGACGGTTTGAAAGGATAAACCATATCGAACCCCAGAATGGGAACGACCAAGTTATTGGGATCATCCGTAACTCTTTAGCCGACACATGAGCTTGACGTGGAAATTTCTGGCAACCATCGCACTTTCGTATGATATCCTTGGCATTTGCGTGGGTTGTGAGCGAGTAAAACCTATGCCGAAAAGCTTTAGCCACTAAGGACCTCGAGTCGGCATGATGTACATAGTCACCAGGATGAATCTTGTTGAGAATTTCACGGACCTCCTTAGGAGAAACGCGACACTGAAAACGCCTGTAATACTTCTCCTGTGTAGCTCGCCATTGACAATAGTCATGGACTTGGACCGTCTGATAATATCTTGGGCGATGATTTCCTCTTCAGGGAGTTTGCCACGAGTGAGATAAGACAGATAAGGGACTGTCCAATCTGGTATAGCATGAACAACAACAACAACCAATTGTGCTTCCTGGTCAAGAATAGCAATGTCTTCCTCTAAAGGCAACTTGGCCGAAGGATTATGGAGAACATCAAGGAAATCATTTGGAGGGACCGGCTTATGCTGAGAGCCCAAGCGTGATAAAGTGTCAGCGGCCTGATTGAGCCGGTGATCAATGTGTTCAACCTGATAACCCTTAAAATGCCCTGCGATGACCGCCACACCATGTCTATAAGCTGCCATGAGGGTGTTCTTGGAATCCCAAGTCTTAGAGACCTGCCGAGTGACCAAATCAAAGTCACCCAAGCATGTGATTCAGCTGAAGTTCATCTCCTTAGCCATATGGAGCCCATGAAGAGGCTCATACTCCGCTCCATTGTTAGTACAGGGAAACATGAGCCTCGAAACATAACAAAATTTATCACCTCGTGGGGAAGCTATGACCACTCCAGCCCCCGGACCTTCCAACTGCCTGGAACCATCAAAGTGTATTGTCTAGTACCTATTGCCGGGCTTATCCACGGGGACTTGTAATTCAGTCCAGTCATTGATGAAATCAACCAAAGCTTGAGATTGGATAGCTGTCTGAGGCACAGACTTCAGATGATGTGGACCAAGCTCAATTGCCCACTTGGTAACCCGACATGTGGCTGACGATGCCATGGACCTAGGGTAGGGTCATAGGCCTGACCTATACGCCCTACCCAAGGTCACTACCCTAGAATCAAAGACACTCAAAGTATAGCAAGAAATACTTATTGAAGTAGCCATGGAGTGCAATCCACTCGACCAGTCACCTCTCTCGGGTACCCCCAATTTCACTCTACCAAGATGAAGTCATTCGATCGTACAAGAAACCACTCGGAGTACAGAAGACCTGGAGTCACTCAGGATGGCAACGGTCAGACGTTCACTCTGTAGTCTTAAAAATCATTAATAGCACTTATATCTGGCGTTACTAGTAACGCCTTGTCTTAATGTACATTGAACCCTGTAACGGGGGACGGATGGGGTCCTGGCACACTCAATATAAGCCACCCCCTTCCTCTGGGACAAGGGTTCGCACCCCTTGTAACACACACCCATATTCCAGTCGACCGCCTCAGGGCTTTGAGACATAGGGCTTTTACCTCCTCCGAGAGGGGCCTGAACTCGTAAACTCGTGTGTACAACCTCGCCGTAGCTAGGGCCTTGCCTCTTCGTAGGTACCCCCTACTCTTACTATCGGACTTAGTACCACGACAGTTGGCGCCCACCATGCGGCAAAGCATCTTGGCAACTACCGGCGAGGTTGCATTTTTTCCGATCTTCATCAACATGGTTTCCGACGGTGGTTTGGTTGTGGGCTGCGAGTTCCGACTCGGCACGCTCACTTTCTTCGCCGACAACTCCACCTGGCTCCAAGAAGACCCCCGTGGTGTCGAGGGCCTTCCGATCCGCGGGGCGTCGCACTTCCACACGAGTGCCTGTGGCGTTCTCCTACGACAGTCGTCGACTCTGTATTGGTCGTCCCTCGCATCGTCTGCTCACCCAGCTGGTCGCCGCCGCAAGCGATCCTGTCGGTCGCAGCTCCCGCGATGGGAAAAGCATGCGGTGGCTCATCAGACGGCCACCCCACAAGTTGCGGCGATCGAGCCCGACAAATTTCACTGCGGTCCAGTCGACCCGTCGACTGGCTCTGCGGATACTTTTTCCGTGCGTGGGAGTTGTGACCCCGCGGGAGAAGATCTCATGATAGTCTCCCGTCGCAACCCACCCGGGTTTCACCGCAACGGCGGCAACGACGACGGCAACGACCCGTCATACGACCACGATGAGTACGAGCCCCAACCTCTCAAGTCACAGCAGAGGGAGGAGTTGCATCGCCGCAATGTGGAGGCGCTAGCTCCAGACCGGCATCATGGGGGAAACCGCCGAGGCTCGGGCCTTGGAGGTTGCACGCCTGGCCACGTTGGCTAAGCGCACGTGTCTGGAGAACCTCTAGCATTCTCTCGACGAACGCGCCCGTCGACTGATCCCCGAATCTAGTTGACGTCAACGATAGTTGTTTCCGCCTGAACCCTAGGTATACTGCATTCCAATCCAGAATCTTACAGCTGCTGCACGTATAGCGGAGTCTATTCAGCCATCCCGTTCAGAAGCTGGAAGATGCTTGGAACAGATCCGAGCGCTGCTCCGAGCAGCGGGAGAGAAAAACTCCGCCGTTTCCCAGTCATGAAATAGGATCCAGAGAAGGTCAGTAAGGGCAGATACAGTTCAGTCGGCACACAATCCTGGGTCGCCTTTGCGACGTGAAGATCGTGATCACCAGCGAGATCGACACGTGGCAAGAGCTCATGGAGAGTTTGATCATGAGTATGCCCATGACAACCACCGTCGAGTGCCTTCGCCCCCTCCGAGGGACGGGTCATACGTGCCCCGGCGGTATGACAACAGGCACCTGTATGGTAATGACCGTAGAGTTCCAGTCGACCCAAGAGAGCCTGGGTTCGACACAAGGTCAGTCCTTGTACAAGGTTTGGTTGACCGGAACAGAGCATACAGAGAAGGGTTGGATAGAGATAGACCCGGTGGAAGTAGGGTCCACGTTTCCGGCCCTGAGTGTTTCAGAAGAGCCATCCGAGCCGCTGAGATCCCTCACAACTTCAGATTGGCGACTAGCGTCAATAAGTTCACCCGAGAATCGAAGCCTGACACTTGCTTGGCGGATTACCGAGTGGCTGTGCACATTGGTGGCGGCAACGATGAGGTGGCTATGAAGCACCTCCCTTTGATGCTTGAAGGTTTTGCCAGAGCTTGGCTGAATCAGTTGGCCCCTGGGAGCATTTTCAAATGGGAAGAATTAGCCCGAGTGTTTACCAAAACACTTGAGGGCCCGTGTAAGCAACTTGCTGGTTTGACAGAATTGCAGCATTGTGTGCTGAAACAGAATGAGACCTTGAGAGACTATATCCAGAGGTGGACCACCCTTCATCACACAGTGGAGAATGTGTCGGAACACCAATCAGTTTGTGCCTTTAAAGAAGGCGTTCATTACAGAGAGCTCAATTTGAAGTTCGGTCAGACCGAAGACATGTCTTTGACTCGGATGATGAGGATTGCCACTCAGTACGCTAAGGACAAAGAGGAGGACCGACTCCGAAGCGGTAAAAATAAGTCAGTCACCCAGGATATCGGAGGAGGAAAGTCCAGTGAGAAGGAGAAACGGAAAGCTAAGGCCACAGGTCCTGCTGAGGCAGCAGTTTTGAATCAAGGGAAGTTCAAGGGGAAGCCCAAAGGGCCTTGGACCCCTAAAAAGTGAACGATCAAGCGGGAAATGATGTGCTTGATTTACCGTGTCATATACACACCAAAAAGTATGAAGAGGGAAATCTGATTCCTCCAAATCATACCACTCAATAGTGCCAACTCCTGATTCAGAGCTTCAGAGAGAGCCAACCCAGTGAACAGGACAAAGAGTCCGATAAGGAGGAGGACAAAGAGGAAGATGGTGGTTACCCCAATGTTAATGCCACTTTGGTGATTTTTGCTGACCTCGAGAGCAAAAGTCGACTGAAGGTTATTAACAGAGAGGTAAATATGGTTGCTCGGCAACAACGAGATATTTGAAGTGGTCAAAGACTCCTATTACATTTGAGCAGTCCGACCACCCAGCACACGTTGCTACCCCTGGGCAGCAAGCGTTGGTGGTCGACCCAGTCGTTGGGGGTACTTGACTAACCAAGGTTTTGATGGACGGTTGCAGTGGATTGAATATATTGTATGATGAGGCCCTCCGGGGGATGGGCATTCCGATGTCCAAGCTCAGTGAGAGCAACATGAGATTCCATGGTGTCATCCCATGAAACAAAGCCGATTCACTCGGTCAGATCACTCTTGATGTGGTTTTTGATGATTCCAAGAATTACCGCAAGGAAAAGTTGATGTTTGAGGTAGTGAATTTTGACAGTGCCTATCATGCCATTCTGGGCAGACCTACTTATGCTAGTTTCATGGCTCGACCATGCTACATGTACCTTAAGTTGAAGCTGCCTGGACCTTGAGGCGTGATCACAGTCACTAGAAATCGGCAGAGAGCAGAAGATTGTCTCCAGAAAGGTTCAAAGATCTCCGATGAACAAATGGCGGCAGTACAGTTTCAAGAATACCAGAAGAATGGAGATCCGAGTGATTTGTTGCGTGCTAAGAGGCCTGCCTCAAAGTTCGCATTTCAGTCGGCCGTGGAAACCAAGCTTGTTCACATTCACCCGACCGATCCCAATGCTGCTCCGACTCATATCTCAACAACATTTGACGACAAATAGGAAGAAGCGCTCATCCAGTTCCTCCGTGAGAACTGGGAGATCTTCAAATGGAAGCCATCTGACATGCCAGGTGTACCCAGAGGACTGGCTGAGCGCCGTTTGCGAGTCGAACCAAAAGAAAAACCCGTTAAAGAGCATCTTCGTCTGTCCGCCACGGAGAAGAGGAAGGCAATTGGCAAGGAGGTGGCTCGGCTTCTGGCTGCTGAGTTCATCCGCGAGATATACCACTCCGAGTGGCTCGCAAAAGTTGTTATGGTCCCCAAGAAAGACAAGTCACTTCGAATGTGTATTGATTTTAAGCATATTAATCGGGCCTTTCTGAAAGATCATTTTCCTCTGCCCCGCATCGACCATATCGTCGACTCAACTACAGGGTGTGAGTGGTTGTCCTTTTTGATTGCTTATTCCGTGTACCATCAGATCCGTCTGTATGGACCCGACGAGATAAAGACAGCTTTCATCACCCCATTCAGGTGTTTTTTGCTATGTTACTATGCCCTTTGGCCTCAAGAATGCTGGTGCCACGTTCATGCGCATGATTCAGAAGTGCCTGCTCACTCAATCAGTCGGAATGTGGAAGCATACATGGATGACATAGTGGTCAAGGCACGCAAAGGTTCCCAGCTACTGACTAACATCGTTGAAACCTTTGCCAACTTAAGAAGATATGATATCAAGCTCAATCCATCAAAGTGCACATTCAGAGTCCCAGGTGGAAAGTTACTCGGTTTCCTCCTTTCTGAATGGGGGATCGATGCAAACCCAGAGAAGATTGGAAGAATCCTCCAAATGAAACGCCCTATGCGTGTACACGATGTTTAGAAGCTTACTGGTTGTTTGGCTGCATTTAGTCGATTCATCTCACGTCTCGGTGAAAAAGGCATTACCTCTTTACCGACTGATGAAGAAGTCTGACAAGTTCGAGTGGAACGATGAAGCTGAAGCAGCGTTTGAAGAGCTCAAAGCCTTGCTTTCCACCAAGTCGGTGCTTGCCGCTCCAGTCAGCAAGGAGCCTTTACTGCTTTACATCGCAACCACTGGACAGGTTGTCAGCACAGTGCTCACGGTCGAGCGGGAAGAAGAAGGCAAAGCCCACAAAGTTAGTGCCCTGTGTATTACATTTCTGAAGTCTTGACTCCGTCCAAGCAGAGATATCCTCATTATCAGAAGCTTGTTTATGGAATTTACTTGACCATGAAGAAAGTTGAGATATCCTCATTATCAGAAGCTTGTTTATGGAATTTACTTGACCATGAAGAAAGTTGAGATATCCTCATTATCAGAAGCTTGTTTATGGAATTTACTTGACCATGAAGAAAGTTGCACACTCAGTTTCAGTCGTTAGCGATGCTCCATTGTCAGAAATTCTGAATAATTGGGATGCAACTGGTCGAGTGGCCAAGTGGGCGATTGAACTCCTTCCTTTGGATATTAAGTTTGAGGCAAAGAAAGCCATCAAGTCTCAAGCAATAGAAGATTTCCTCGCAGAGTGGATTCAACAGTAGCAACCAACTCAGATTCACTCGAAACATTGGACTATGTTCTTTGATGGATCCAAGATGCTGAATGGCTCTGGTGCAGGAGTGGTTTTAGTATCCCCAAGAGGAGACAAGCTTAGTTATGTCCTCCAAATTCACTTTGATTCTTCAAACAATGAAGCTGAGTATGAGGCATTGTTGTATGGGTTGCGTATGGCCATTTCACTCGGCGTCTGACGCTTGATGGTCTACGGCGACTCGGACTTAGTGGTTAACCAAGTAATGAAGGAATGTCACATCAGGAGTCCTGCAATGATCGGTTATTGCAATGCAGTAAGAAAGCTAGAGAAGAAGTTTGAGGGGTTAGAGCGCCACCACATACCCCGAATCAAGAATCAAGCTGCTGATGATCTAGCAAAGATAGCTTCCACTCGGAAGCCTATCCCCGGTAATGTGTTCTTGGAGCATCTCCACACCCCATCAGTACAAGAAGATCTCTTCAAGGAAGAGCCCCCACAACCGATAAGTTCAACCAATCCGACTGAGAATGAAGTCCCAGCTTTGGTCGACTTAGTAGTCTTAGTGATCACGCCCGACTGGACGGCGCCATATATCGCGTACCTGCTTAGGTAGGAACTCCCAGAAGATGAGGATGAGGCCCGCAAGATGGTCCGTTGATCGAAAGCTTTCACCGTGATAAGAGGGCAGCTTTACAGAGAAAGTGTCATAGGAGTGGCTCAATGCTGCATCACCCCAGAAGAAGGTCAAATGATTTTAAATGAGATCCACTCGGGGACCTGTGGTCACCATGCGTCTGTCGGATTACGGGTTCTGTAAACCCTTGAAAGGTTCGAACTCTAGGGTGCGTGCGGAGATCTCAACCTACCCAGCCTGCCTACTCGCGATCCTCCTAAGCCTAGCACGTCGGGATCAAAGAGACAAAGAGACACAACAGTTTCCCCTGGTTCGGGCCACCTTGCAGTGTAATACCCTACTCCAGCATTTTGGTGGATTGCCTCAAAGGGCTGAGGATGAACTAGTACAGTGGATGAACTGGCCTCAGGAGGTGAGGTGTTCTTGAGCTCAGGGAGCTGATGAGCTGGTCGGGTGAGAATGGATCCAATCTCTTCTCCCCTTCTTTGGTGGTGGCTAAGTCCTATTTATAGTGGCCTTGGTCCTCTTCCCAAATATTGGCGGGAAGGGATCCCACAACGGCCCGATTTGAAAGGGGACAAGTAGTACATCCTATCCTGACTAAAGTGGTCTTCGCCTGTGAAAAGCCTCTGGCCGTGATGCTGCGGTGGGCTTGATGATGACCTCCGTCCAGCCGTCCTGGTGGTCTTGGTCTTGTTGCACCAAAATGGAAACCTTTGGCTGATCCCTCGGGATTCCATGTGTGTGGCTTGCCTCCCTTGCACTAAAGAGGAAACTGGCGCTCTGCGCCTACTAGCGCCCGCCTGGCCTTGGTCGTCATGGCTCATGTTAGCTGATCCTCGTGAGGTGCACCTTGCATAGAACTCTCCGCCCCACGGGAGCCAGCCTGAAGAGGCCAATTCCCTCGGGGTCTTGGTGTCATCTGCCTCGCGAGGCTTGGACCCTCGCAAGGGTCTTGAGTCGTTGATGCTGAAGCTGGGCCGTGCCAGGCCATCGATGGAGCCACGCAGCGGGCCACAGGCAGGCAGGACTTGATACCCCCATAGCCAGAACGCCGACAGTAGCCCCCGGGCCCAAGGCATGCTCGGACTTGGCTCCTAGGCGAAGCCAAAGGGCAAGTGTGGAGCGACACGGGACCTAACCGCCTACGGCCTTGATGACGCATGGCAATTGATGGGACGTGTGCGTCTCCACTTCCGCACGCCGCCTTGATATCTGCCAGGCCTAGCGGTCGCCCGTTGCCAGAGTAACTCGCCCCCGTGGGTTGTCGCGTTTGGCCTTCGTTTCTTCTTCTCCCAACCGTGTAGCTCCACGTGCGGATCCGACGTACGCTCTGCACCCTCTTCTTATCTTCTGTCATGGCTCCGTAGCAGAGGAAGAAGAAGGGGAAGCCACGTGCCCCCGCCGGCCTTGTAGCCAGCTCTTGAGCAGTCGATGGTGATCAATTAGGAAGGGCTGGACAAGGTTCACCCTGCCGTCGCAGCCGATTCCAATGACTGGAAGGCGACGACCGTCCGCCCTACGTCTTAGCGCACAGGTGACATGAGCGCCACCGAGATCCCCATCCATCTCCATGCTCTCTTCGCGAGTCTGATTCCCCCTTCTCTCCCTTCTTCAATGCCATAATTTTGCATTACCAGATCCACTTTGCTGCACCTGGATCCCCGCTCCATCCTCCTCCTCGCCGTCTTTGCCTTCCTTTGCGAGGCCATGGTCGGCACTACTTCTTCCGTGGCCCTGTTTCGCCATTTTTCTTGCTCCGGCTGGTCGATGCCTGCCAATGCTCTGGATGCGCGATCTTTGAAGCTGTGGTCGCGACCTCTGGATCGGGGATTGACTTTAAGCTTTCGCCCGCCGCACCGGGGTTCTGGAAGTAGTGGCTGCTTATGGATGCTGGCACGTGCAGCCCCCTGCTCCTGACTCCTCAGGCGCCAGCCATGCCCAACTCTGGTTGGGGGCATGTGAAGCTCTCTGACCGGCGCCTTACTTGCATCTGGAAGAGGCTGGCGAGGTTGTAGGGGCTGGAGGTGACGGCGCCGATGGTGTTGAAGGAATTCATCAAGCAGCGCGTCGCCCCCCTCCAGCGCCATTCTCGCATGATTTGGTACTTGGCCGGCATCGAGGATCCCATGAGGCTGCAGGGGCCGTCACTGACCGCCAAGACCTTGAGCATGGTGCTTGAGCTTCTGACGGGCAAATCCAAGCCCGCCGATCTTCCAGGAGATGGCTGCCTCCTCTATCAGTGCTCGAACAAGACGGTCTTCGTGGGACAGATGCCCCTATTCGACGGGTGGGGGTTGCGCCCGGATGACATCGAGGGGCCTCGTGAGAACCCCGTCCTTGTGACTCCCCTGCTGCTTGATTCTGCTGCACACGCCCCAAGTGTGGAAGCAGGGGGACGCCTGCCGCCAGCAGCTGTGGAAGGTTCCTCCGGAGACCTAGCACCACTGGGGGCCCAGGAGGCTGGGACTCCCGAGACTCAGAAGGGGGCCGCCGCGGGTCGGCGCAACCCCGCGCTCTGGAGGCAGAGGCTCCTGACGCTCAGGGTGATGGCTTCGAGGTGGCTGCTCATGGTGAGGCACCCACCGACGGCTCCGGAGCTGTCATCCAGAAGACCCCGCCAGGCGCTCTTGCTCCCGAGACCTCCGCCCTGGCTGCTTTGCCAAGCGCTCCTCCTCTAGAGGGTTACCCATCGGGGCTCGGGCGGCCCCGCCTGAGCCTTGAATCGCTCCTGAAGAGGAAGGGATCTCCGTGTCGCAGCGACAGCACCCGCCAAACGCTGAAGCTGAGGAGATATGTGGCTACAGACGAGTAACTACCTTCGCTCTCAATTCCTTGCGCGCCGTGTTCTCTCCTAACCAGGGCCTTGTAGGGTTCCCATGACGATAAAACCTTAGGAGGCTAGTGCTTCCAAGGATCCTGGCATGATCTCAGCACACAGCCCCCCGTGCCCTAGCTCTGCCCAGGGCGCGGGGCCGACTCTAGCTGCTGCCGCAAGGGGGGCCCAGGCCCGAGCTTCCTGCTTCCTTTCTCCGCGGCCCGGCCTATAGGATGGGGGACGCACCAACAATCCTTCCTCTTGCGTTCCCGGCAAGCGGGCAGCTCTTGGGCGACCTTCGTCTTTAGGTTGCGGGGCTGCACAGGCCAGCCCCCGGCTAGAGGCAGGCGAGACGCCCAACGCCCCCTCGGCGACCTCTGGGGCTGAAGAAGGTCTTGGCGATGCGCTGGCGCTCGGGCGTGGGCGTAGTGTCGTCTGCTTTGAGCTCTTCGGCGAGGCAATGCGCGCAATAGTCTGGCTTGGTGGGGAGCTTGCTAATGTCGACACCAGGCTCGAGGCGGACGGCCGCCACCTGGCGCATGAATGGCAACAGCTGAAGGTTGCCATCAACCTTGGGAAATTTCAGCCTGACCAAGCCGACGTGCTTGTGGCGGCCTCACTTGCAACTTCTCGCGAGGCTTGCGTCCGCGCCATGGAGGAGGCCAAAGCCGCCAATTGCCGTCGCGAGGCGGCCGAGGAGCGGGAGCGGGAGCTTCTGTCTTCAAATACTGCCCTTGAGCATGAGGTTGAGGAGCGGTGCGCCCTCCTGGCCTCTTCACTAGGTGAAGCAACCTTTGCCGAGGCGGAGCTCCTGAGGCGCTATGATGACCTGGCGTTGGAGGCCGTGGAGCACAGCATGGCATTGGAGAGGTTGGAGATGGGGAGCACCAGGCTGCTGCAGCTGAGGATGTCATCACCGCCCGAGAAGCCTAGGTCCAGCTGGAGGTGGAGGGGAGGGTGGCGAAGGCACGTTCTGATTTGGCTGAGGGGGCACCGCCTGGATCTAGAGTTGCTCAAGGCCGAGCTTGAGGGAAGGACCGCCGCCCTGAAGCCGAAGCTGAAATCCGTAGAGCAGCGTGAGAATGTCGCCCAAGAAACTCCGACCTCTTCTGAATTTGCCTTGAATTCTCCTCGCGCCGAGATATCCTCCCTCCAGTAGCGAGTCAAGGACGCCGCCTCCCTCCTGGAGAGGGCTTCGAATGAAAAGAGCCGCCGCCTGGCACTGGAACGCGAGAACATCTCTATGCTCCAGGGTCTGCGCGTCGGGGCTAACCGTGCCTTGGGCGCCATTTGTGACGAGAGCGCTCCTCACCCACATGAGAGTGACTACACCAGCCATCTTAACTTCTTCACTGATGTTGTGACCCGCCTGATGGATCAGGCTGCGAAGGCTCGCCAGCTTGTTGAGGGGAGGAGCCGGGCCTCCTCGGGAATGCGCTCTCGTGTGTCTTCAGCAACCTCCTGAACCGCGATTCTCATTTTGACTTCAACATTGTGCTAGCCCCCGCACCCGCGGCTACCTAGGACAGGCTCGCCAGGTGGGTGGATGACCATGTGAACACCTTGGTGGAGGAGCTGGCTTCTGAGGATGACACGACCGTGCTTATGGCCGGAACAAGTGGCACGTGCTGTGGTGATGAGGAGGATAGCTGCCACAGCTCGGGCAGCACGAGCAGCGCGGATGAAGGCGAGAAAGAGGGCGCACACAGCTAGACTTGTACTCCTGTTCGCTTTAACCTGCACGACCAAACTTGATAGCTCCCTTGTGAGAGCATTTTGAAGGGGGGGGGGGGGCTTGTGATCTATATAATTGTGAAATGCCTTGCAATGATGCCACAGAGCGACCCCCAGGTCCGCAGCCTTTAGGCAGAATGGTGGTTATGACTTATCTTTGGCTCCGCGGGTCTTGAGCGAGCCTTGATGCTGCGGTAACATTTGTCCTCCCGAGGCGTGCCCGTTGCGGGCTTGTGAGGGTCCGGCTCTTGCGAGGAGCCTGTTGACCTGTCCTGGAGTGCTTCGCGAGGAGTCAACTGCCGGATCGCGGCGAGGTGGGCGCGTGTGGCGGCCGCACCCTTGAGCCCCCGAGGGGGGGGGGGGAAACGATCAATCCTGACGCGCGCACACCGCACACCTAGCCCCAGCCCCCGCTCGCGAGGCGTTCGAGGGCAGGGCAATAGGCACCATCTCCAGAAAAAACACAAAACCAGAAAGCGAGAGAGCAACGCAAGACAGGAAAACTCCCCCCATTTTTATAAACGCAGAAGAAACAAGTTCACTCCAAAAAGCCGACAAACGAGTACAAAAAAGGAGGCGAAAGCAAATGGCCGCGTCCGGCGCCTAGAAAGTCTTCAAGTCTTGTCACCAGCGCGGAGCTAAGTGCTTCCACTAGCTAGGCATAGTCATTGGGGGACACTGTTGACGGCCAGCGTGGAGCATGGTGCTTCCACTAGGATGTGGGTGGGAGCCCCCGTGAGGCCCCAGGGCGGCGCTCAGGAGACTCCGGGGCGTGTACTGACCCACTCATTATTGTGTGAGAGTGTCATTAGCGGAGACCTTCACAGGCAGGAGCCTTGCTTCATGTCACCGACGAGGACCCCGCCGTGCGCCGCCCCCGACCATCGTTGGGGAGATCGGAAACCAGGACAAGACCAAGGGGAAAGGGGGACGCTGGCGGCATCCTCGGCAACTATAGGCCCCTCGCCGGGAGGAAGGGCTCGCCGACGCCTTCCCCAATAGGGAACCTACCTCCAAGTGGGGTCCTGCTCCGTGCAGTGCGGGGAAGGCCTTTCCCCCGGGCGCCACCTGCGCTGCTCCCAACACCCTTCGCTCTCCTGCAGCGGATCCGCAATCCTGAGATTCCTCACGGTACCTACCCTGGTTCACATGCGATCCATGGTCAACGTAAGCGTGCCTGTGAGGCGTTAGCTGTACCCAGAGGTTGTTACCGTTGGAGATGTTGGCAGGGCTCGGCGGTGGCTCGTAAAGGGTCTCGGCTTCGTGTACATCTAGCGCCCAGCCTGGCATGGGGGATTGGCTGGGGTCCTCTCCCTGTGCATGCCTTAGGTCCACCGCGACGGGCACGTAGGCTTCCGGGCTAGCTGTGCCAGAATTGCTGCCCGGCTGCCTCACGTTCCCGCCTTCTTCGGTCGCCCTCTGGTCCTGACGACCAGGGACCGGCGCCCCAGCGCGGCCCCTGGGGATGTTGCTCGGAGCAGCCCCACCCTAAGGTGGAATGTTCGGAGGAGTGCGGGTTGCACCGTGGGGCTGGCCGATGCCGAGAAGCTCTTCAGGGGCCCTCGGAGGGGGCGCACGGTTGTGGCTAGGACGAGCGTGCACCCCTACCACAACCTGCGATGTAGGCAGGGTGTAGAATGGTGCTGCGCCCCTACACGCCGCGTCCAGCAGCTCGGCAACCCGCTCCAGCAGGGCGTCGCGGCCGCTTTCCAGAAGCCTGCACCTCAAGAGCTCTCGAGCCACGATGACCGTAGTCCACATGTTCGCCTGCTCCCTGCGAGTGTGCGGTGCGGTTGCTGCAGCATAGCTTGCAGATTGCATGGTGGCACGGTTGCAGCGCGGCGCCAAAGGGGAAGGCTGCGCCCCGCGCCCCCCACAGCCGGCCGACCTGGCGGAGCGTGAGCCACGAGCAGAGCGGAGTGGAGGTCCTCCTCGTCGGTGGTTGCTGTCGAGGAGGCCCGGACCACCCAGTGCTCGACGTGGGCCCTCGGGGCGTCGGCCATGGCGTTGGTGGAGTGATGGAGGACCGGTCGACGGAAGAGGAGATCTGATGCACCCATACCTGGCGCACCAAATGTCGGATTATGAGTTTCGCAAACCCTTGAAAGGTTCGAATTCTGGGGTGTGTGTGAAGATCTCAACCTACCCAGCCTACCTACTCGCGATCCCCTTAAGCCTAGGGCTCAAAGAGACAAAGAGGCACAACAGTTTATCCTGGTTCGGGCCACCTTGCGGTGTAATACCCTACTCCAGTGTTTTGGTGGATTGCCTTGAAGGGCTGAGGATGAACTAGTATAGTGGATGAACTGGCCTCAGGAGGTGAGGTGTTCTTGAGCTCAAGGGAGCTGGTGAGGTGGTCGGGTGAGAATGGATCCGATCTCTTCTCCCCTCCTTTGGTGGTGGCTAAGTCCTATTTATAGTGGCCTTGGTCCTCTTCCCAAATGTTGGTAGGAAGGGATCCCACAATGGTCAGATTTGAAAGGGGACATGTAGTACATCCTATCCTGACTAAAGTGGTCTTCGCCTGCGAAAAGCCTCTGGTCGTGACACTGCAGTGGGCTCGGTGATGACCTCCATCCTGCCATCCTGGTTGTCTTGGTCTTGTTTCACCAGAATGGAAACCTTTGGCTGATCCCTCGGGACTCCGCGCCTGTGGCTTGCCTCCCTTGCACCAAAGAGGAAACTGGTGCTCTACGCACGCTGGCGCCTGCCTAGCGCCCGCCTGGCCTTGGTCGTCATGGCTCACGTTAGCTGAGCCTCGTGAGGTGCACCTTGCATAGAACTCTCCACCCCTCGGGAGCCAGCCTGGGGAGGCCGATTCCCTCGGGGGTCTTGGTGTCGTCCACCTCGTGAAGCTTGGTCCCTCACGAGTGTCTTGAGTCATTGATGCTAAACCTGGGCCGTGCCAGGCCGTCGATGGAGCCACGCAGCGGGCCACGGTTAAGCAGGTCTGGATACCCCCATATCCAGAACGCCAACAGCGTCCTCTCGGACCATCATGGCCAAAGCATACCAAGCAGGATTCTATTGACCGCGTGCAAATGAGATGGCAAAGGATATAGTCGACAAGTGCGCAGGTTCTCAGTTCTACTCCAACATGTCTCACAAGCCTGCATCTGCCTTGAAGACTATTCCACTCGTTTAGCCGTTTGCAGTCTGGGGGTTAGATATGGTTGGACCATTCAAGACCGGCAGAAGTTGCTTCACGCATTTGCTCGTAGCGGTCGACAAATTCACCAAGTGGATCGAAGCCAAGCCTATCAAAAACCTTGACTCAAGCACTGTCGTCAGTTTCATCAGGGAGTTGATAATCAGATATGGAGTCCCTCACAACATTATCACAGATAACAGCTCCAACTTTGATTCTGATGAGTTCAAGGCGTTCTATGCTTCCCAAGGCACTCGGGTCGACTACGCGTCTATTGCGCACCCACAGTCGAATGGGCAAGCAGAAAGGGCGAATCGTTTGATCCTTCAAGGGCTGAAACCCCGACTGATGCGCGACCACAAGCATGCTACTGGAGCTTGGGTGACTGAGTTGCCGTCTGTCTTATGGGGACTGAGAACAACTCCGAACTGGTCGATTGACCGAACCCCTTCATGGTGTATGGTGTTGAAGCTGTGCTTCCAAGTGACTTGCTGCACAATGCTCCCCGAGTGGAACTCTTCTCAGAAGCTGAAGCTGAACAGGCACGCCAGGACATAGTTGATCTCCTGGAGGAGGAACGTGAGATGGCTCTGATCCAATCGACCATCTACCAACAAGATCTGCATAGATTCCATGCCCGTAATATTATAGGTCGAGCGTTCCAGGAAGGAGACCTTGTGCTCCGAGCTGATCAGAAACGACCTCACAAGCTCGCTCCGGCCTAGGAAGGTCCCTTCATAATCACCATGGTGCTCCAGAACAGAGCGTATCACCTCTACAACCTAGACAAGAAAGTGGACAAGGCACACGCATGGAATGCGGAGCTGCTTCGCCATTTCTATACCTAAACCACTCGTATCGACGAGTTGTAATAAGAATCCTTTGGTTTGCTTATCAAAGACAAGATTTTTGCAGTACCTTCATGATTGTTTTCCATAAGCACATGTGTTTAAATCCCCCAGTGGGTGGCTTAGTCGCGAACCCCATTCGCCTAAGTTTCAGAACCACTCCGAATGAAGAGCAACCCTCTCACTCGGGGGCTTAGCCGCGAACCTGATTCGCCTAAGTTAACAAAACACTCCGAGTGGAGAGCCATCCTCCCACTTGGGGGCTTAGCTGCGACCCCGTACTCGCCTAAGTTAAAAACTACTCCGAGTGGAGAGCAATCCTCCCACTCGGAGGCTTAGCTGCGACCCCGCACTCGCCTAAGTTAAAAAAACATTTTGAGTGGAGAGGAACCCTCCCACTCGGGGGCTTAGCTGCGACCCCGTACTCGTCTAAGTTAAAAACATTTCGAGTGGAGAGCAATCCTCCCACTCGGAGGCTTAGCTG
>NC_041383.1:389103136-389115534 GCF_002162155.2 Triticum dicoccoides | reverse complement strand
TCCTCCCACTCGGGGGCTTAGCTGCGACCTCGTACTCGCCTAAGTTAAAAACTACTCCGAGTGGAGAGCAATCCTCCCACTCGGGGGCTTAGCTACGACCCCGTACTCGCCTAACTTAAAAAACTACTCCGAGTGAAGAGCAATCCTCCCACTCGGGGGCTTAGGTGCGACCCCATACTCACCTAAGTTAAAATACTACTCCGAGTGAAGAGCAACCCTCCCACTCAGGGGCTTAGCTACGACCCCATACTCGCCTAAGTAGCAAAGATCCTCTGAGCTGCATCAGAAATACAACATCTGCTTCATACCGATCCGCAAGAACGATAAGGTGCCGATCGAGCATGTCGTTGGAGCTGCGTCACAAGTACAATGTACGCTCCATACCGATCCGCAAGGATGACGAGGTGCCGATCGAACATATTCTCAGAGCTGCGTCACAAGTACAACGTTTATTCTGAGTGAGAAATCAAGTTCCACTCAGAATCAAAAAGATCTTAAAGCGGTAAAGGCAAAGCCACCATATTCAAAGAAAAACCAAGTTCAGATAAACCCAGCAAAGTTCAGAACCACGGGCAGAAGTACTCTAGCATCAGGCCTGAAAGCGTTTAACTGTTACAAAACCACTCGTCATTCCAAGGCAAATAAAGGTGGGGCATAAAGTTTGTTCACTTGGCAAGAGGAGGGCTTGCTGGCTCGACGAAGGTGTCAAGGTCAATGCTGTCTGCGATACAAGTAGCAGCGTTGATGAAGGTATCCATGAAGGACTGGAATTGGAGCTTCTTGGTGTTGGCAACCTTGAGAGCCGCCAGCTTGTCTTTGCTGACCTCCTTGCAGTGGAATCGGACCAAAGACAGAGCCACATCGGCGCCACAACGAGCAGCCGACTTCTTCCACTCTTGCACTCAACCAGGGATTTCATTCAGTCGAGTCATCAGGGACTCGAGATCATTCTGGAATTCCGCTCGGGGCCAGAGCTCCGCGGCAATCCGCGACACCACCACCTTCAGACGAGCAAGATAATCCACATCACTTCAAGACGAGACTCCAATCACAGCACATTCATCGCAACATCATCCTTGACGGGAGAATTTATGGGGTCTAGATCCGTCTTGATCCGCTCAGTCTCTGCTTCGAAGTCTTGACAGAATTCTGCACATTGGAAAAGTGGTGGGTTAGCGGTTATACGATGAGTCGACAGTTACAAATCAGTCAGACAAGAGAAAGTACCTTCAAGCTTTAGGACCAGCTTCTCAGCAAGTCTTCCCAGATAAGCCTCCAGTTCGCCTTTCTTCTGAGTGAGATCTCCAACCTTGTCATTCAGAGTCTCCTTGTCCTTCTTTAGCTTCGCAACTTCTTTGTTGGCTTCAGTAACAACAGTCTTCAGCTTGGCATTTTCCTCTTCTAACTTGCTGACAAAGCCAGCTTCTTGTCAGCAAGCTCTGTTTTCTCTCGCGCCACCTTCTATGATGCGGCAAGATCAAGGTCCTTATGCTCCAGAGCCTACTTCATTTTTACTAAAGAAATAACATACTTTAGAAGACCTTGGAGTTGACGGTTTTCACCAGGCACATCTGTTCGAGTGGAGTCACTCGGTTCAAAAGATTAAAAAGGAAGAACTATAAGGTGGACAGTTGGCGAGTTATTACCTCCCATAGCAGCAGTATCATCCTTGGCCTTCTGAAGATTCTTCTTGGCCAGCTCTAGGTCAAGGTTGAGGTTGATCTGTTTCTTCTCCAACTCAGCAAACCGGGCCCCGAGCTCACAAGATTTCTGTGATCAGCAAATAAGACACGTCAGTCAACAGAAACAAAAGTTAATCACAGCAAAAAGTGTTCTAAGACTACTGCAGAATCAAACATTCAATAGTAGTCTCGAGGACTACACCCAGTGGGTGCACTTGGCGTGCCCCCACTGGTCCAGTTTACCACTCAGCATGGTCTGCCTAGCGTGAGTATGCAAAAAAAAGATAGATTCTCAGACCCCGGCCGACTACCCGCAGTCGACCGTGGTCTCGGGGACTACACCCAGTGGGTGCACTCCGCGTGCCCCCACTAGTCTGGAACCGATCAAACTATTCTGCCAGGTGAAAGAACAATGAAGATACATTCGAAAAATACCCCCGCCGAATCAAACATCCGACGGCGGTCTCGGGGACTACACCCAGTGGGTGCACTTTGCGTGCCCCCACTGGTTCAGAGGTACACTCAACTTAACTTGGTTGACTCAAGTGGATGAATTATTAAGCAATAAGTTAAAACACCCAGTGGGTTATTGGATGTAAAGTGCAGACTCATGATATATGCACATAAAAGGTTCCAAAACACTTATCTAGGGACATCTTACAAACAATGAATCAGCAGCTTACAACTACTATATCTTAGTAGGGCAAAAATCAAATTCGAAGATCAGTCAGAAATCAACCGACCTTGACATTAATCTGTAGAGCAGAGTTGGTGTTATAGGCAGCCTAGCTGGCCTCGTGCACCACCTTCATCTGCTCCATCATAAGGTTTGCCTGGAGGATGACTTCCTTGGGTTGCACCCGCTGGGTCATCTGGGGTATGATGAGCATCAAAGAGTGATGACAGTAGTACAGTTGGAGCAATAACATGATCTGAAGCATGGAGCTGCGCAGCTGAAGCAAGGACTTGAGCAATCAACGCGGAAGGACGGTCAGTCGACACAGGATTGGCAAAAGAAACAGAGGCCCGAGTCGGATCTCCGGACGGCTGGACCACCGTTTCCGGTGTTGATGTCGACTGAGGCTCCTGGCCGACAGGCGTTCTCCTGCTTGAAGCCCAGCTCGTCCTTCCCGTATTCTTCTGAGGCGCTTCTTCATTGGTGTCTAGAAGTTCAATAACATCTCATGGGGCTGCACAAAAAGCAACCATAAGAGCTCAGTCGACTGACAATTCAACTGACAAAATAAGCACAAGATTGCAGAATCGTACCCGCTTTGGAAGTAGCCGCGTCTTCAGTCTCTTCATCATCCTGAGCCTTGTTATTGTCCATGGAGGTCACAGAAGTTGCAGCACTGAAAAATTCAAAACCCACTCGGTCAGAGCAGAAGTATGAGTCGACAGTAAAACACAGAAAGACAGAACACTCACGCAGAAGCAACGGGAATGTCCATCTTGATCCTGGGCAAGGTCTTCTGAGGCTTTGAAGGGACAACCTTGGGCTGCTTGGTGACCTTTTCTGACAGCTCCGGAGTCGAAGTCCGAGTGCACTTATGCACTTGCATGCTTGGAGCCGCAGCCTTGCCGCGCCCACCTGCTGGATCGTGCGACTGCTTGGATCGGCGCTCTGTGCGAGGTGGCAAGTCAGCCTCTTCTTCATCGTCCGACTCACCGCTCTATTCCTCATCATCATCATCGGGAGATTGCCAGTCAACACTCTCATCCGTGCTCTCCATTCCCTCTTGGGCTTGCTCTCCGTTCGACATCGAATACATCTCAGTATAAATTTGCAAGGCAAGAAGTTGAACAAACATCAGTCAGATTCAAAGATGGTTGCAAGCCAGATTGAAAGACACTCGGTAATAAGGATCAGACCTTGTCCGGCTGTTTTTTGGTGTCGAATGGGTTGACTCTCCTGGGCCCCCTGGGGTTGTCTTGGTTTCTAGTAATGCCCTTCAGCTGGGCCACCGTCTCATCGGTGACCTCCTCTGGGTGGACCCGAGCGGTGTCGTTGGAACCCGAATACATCCACATCGAATGATCACGAGCTTGGAGTGGCTGGATGCGTCGACTGAGAAACACTTCCAATAAATCCATGCCAATCATGCCTTGACGGACCAACTAGACTACTCGCTTGACTAGCATGTTCACCTCTACTTTCTCCGCTGCAGACACGATCAGTGAAGAAGGCACCTAGACTCGACCTAGGGTAAAGGGAGGAAAACCGGTCGACTGACCGGGGGTCGGAATGTCTTGGTAGTAGAACCAGGTCGACTGCCATCCCGTAACCGACTCGGGAAGTGTCGTAGGGGGAAAAGTGCTCCTAACCCTCATCTCAATCCCTAAACCCCCCGCATTTTTGAATCACGTGCGTCCTCTCCTCAGTCGGATTTGCCTTCTTCACAGATTGAGAACAACAAGTGAAGATATGTTTGAAGAGACCCCAGTGCGGTCTACAACCCAAGAAGTTTTCGCATAGAGAAACAAATGCAGCAAGGTATGTGATGGTGTTGGGAGAGAAACGATGACGTTGGGCACCGAAAAAATTCAGAAAGCCGCGGAAGAAAGGATGCGGAGGCAGGGAGAAACCACGGTCGACGTGGGTTGCGAGGAGGACGCACTCACCTGCCCGCGGATGAGGCTCGATCTCATCCCCCAGGAGCCTCCAAGTCCCATCGGTGATCAAGGCCGTGGCGGACAGATCCTCCAGATCTTCTTGTCGGAGCGTAGATCGAATCCAGTCCCCCTGGATCCAGCCAGGCGGCAACCGGACCTCGATGACGATCCCCGACTCCTTTTCTTGCCCTTAACCGTCACCGTCGCTTTCTTCGTACTCCAGGGCCACCGCCTTGTCCTTCACCATTGTGGTGGACTGCGCACGGGCGGGGCAGTGTCATCGAGAGTGGAGGAAGACGCGGTGGAGAAGTAGAGGAAGAAGAAGGGGAATAGGGGTGCACTGTGCAAATGCATCGGCCTTGGCGCCTTTTATGGGCCTGCTTCGTAGTGGCTGATGCGTGGGCCCAAGCGATCCTGTCAAATCCCGCAACAGTCGCGCACCGGATACTTGGTGAAAAAGGTGGCGCAGAAATCGAGGCACCACTGTCTATCTGTCCCCTTTACTGCAGCACGCTCCGCCTCGCACGCTTCCCCCCTTTTTGAATCCCATGAGATCCGGGAACCGCAGTAACCAATCGCGCTAAAGATTTCGCACCATATCAGCACTCGAAGATTGCCAGCATAATTCACTCGATGACCTCTAAATTGATCAAGGCGACTGAAATGAAGTCGAAGTTTCAGCATGAACCTCGAGTTCGGTAAGAATGCTTATGAAGCATAAGAGTCAAGACAGGGTCAACTTCAACTCTCTTTTTCACTCGGACCTCAATCCATTCGGGGGCTAATGACGATGCCATGGACCTAGGGTAGGGTCATAGGCCTGACCTATATGCCCTACCAACGGTCACGACCCTAGAATCGAAGACACTCAAAGTATAGCAAGAAATACCGACTGAAGTAGCCATGGAGTGCAAGCCACTCGACCAGTCACCTCTTTCGGGTACCCCCAATTTCACTCGACCAAGATGAAGTCATTCGACCGTACAAGAAACCAATTGGAGTACAGAAGACCTGGAGTCACTCGGGATGGCAACGGTCAAGCGTTCACTCTGTAGTCTTAAAGATCATTAATAGAACTTTATATCTGGCATTGGAGTACATTGAACCCTGTAACAGGGGACGGCTGGGGTCCTGGCGCACTCTATATAAGCCACCACCTCCTCTGGGACAAGGGTTCGCACCCCTTGTAACACACACGCATATTCCAGTCGATCGCCTTAGGGCTCCGAGACGTAGGGCTTTTACCTCCTCCAAGAGGGGCCTAAATTCATAAACTTGTGTGTACAACGTCACCGTAGCTAGGGCCTTGCCTCTTCATACGTACCCCCAACTCTTACTGTCAGACTTAGTAACACGACAGTGGCCTCCCTGTTTTGGATGATATCCCCCAAAGGAGCTGAGCTGACCATAGTAATAGGATGTTCTTGCAAATAATGTTTCATTTGCGACTAGCCATGAAAACACTAAACACCAACTTCTGCCGTTGTGGATACTGATATTTTGACTCACTCAAAACTTTGCTGACATAGTAAACTGGCCTCTGAACTGGATTTTTTCCCTTCCTCCTTGCGCTCCATGACAACTGCCGCACTCACCACTTTATTATTAGCGGCAATGTATAGGAGCATGTGCTCTTTGTCATGAGGAGCAGCAAGGATTGGTGGTGTAGACAACTGTTGCTTGAGAGACTCAAAAGCCTTGTTTGCAGCATCGTTTCGGACGAAATTGGTATGACTGGTGACACCAGCTCCCTATAATGCAGGTTGGGATGTCGTGGGTGATGAACCACAAGTATAGGGGATCAATTGTAGTCCTTTCCATAAGTAAGAGTGTCAAACCCAACGAGGAGCAGAAGGAAATGACAAGCGGTTTTCAGCAAGGTATTCTCTGCAAGCACTGAAAGTATCGGTAACAGATAGTTTTGTGATAAGATAATTCATAACGGGTAACAAGTAACAAGTGTAACTAAAGAGCAGCAAGATGGACCAATCCTTTTTATAGCAAAGGACAAGCCTTGACAAACTCTTATATAAAGCAAAGCACTCCCAAGGACACATGGGAATTATTGTCAAGCTAGTTTTCATCATGGTCATATGATTCACGTTCATTACTTTGATAATTTGAAATGTGGGTGGACCGGTGCTTGGGTGTTGTCCTTACTTGGACAAGTCTACCACTTATGATTAACCCTTCTCGGAAGCATCCGCAATTATGAAAGAAGAATTAAGATAAATCTAACCATAGCATGAAACATATGGATCCAAATCAGCCCCTTACGAAGCAACGCATAAACTAGGGTTTAAGCTTCTGTCACTCTAGCAACCCATCATCTACCTATTACTTCTCAATGCCTTCCCCTAGGCCCAAATCATGGTGAAGTGTCATGTAGTCGATGTTCACATCACACCACTAGAGGAAAGACAACATACATCTACTCAAAATGTCGAACGAATACCAAATTCACACGATTACTTATAACAAGACTTCTCCCATGTCCCCAGGAACAAATGTAACTACTCACAAAGCGTATTCATGATCAAAATTAGAGGAGTATTAATTATCATTGAGGATATGAACACATGATCTTCCACCAAATAAACCAACTAGCATCAACTACAATGAGTAATCAATACCACTAGCAACCCATAGGTACCAATCTGAGGTTTTGAGACAAAGATTGGATACAAGAGATGGACTAGTGTTTAGAGGAGATGGTGCTGGTGAAGATGTTGATGGATATTGACCCCCACTCGATCAGAGGATCGTTGGTGATGATGATGGCTTTGATTTCCCCCTCTAGGTGGGAAGTTTCCCCGGTAGAACAGCTCCGCCGGAGCCCTAGATTGGTTCTGCCCAGGTTCCACCTCGAGACTGTGACGCTTCGTCCCGAAAGCTTCCTTATGATTTTCCCATGTCAAAATACATCATATAGGAGAAGATGGGCATCAGAGGCCTGACAGGTGGCCCTCAAGCCAGGGAGGCGCGCCCAGGGGGTAGGGTGCGCCCCCACCCTTGTGGTCACCTGGTGGGCCCCCTCTTGTATTTTCTTCTCCCAATATATTTTATATATTACAAAATAATTCTTTATAAATTTTCAGGACTTTTGGAGTTGTGTAGAATAGGTCTCTCAGATTTGCACCCTTTTCTAGTCCAGAATTCCAGCTGCCGGCATTCTCCCTCTTCATGTAAACCTTGTAAAATAAGAGAGAAAAGGCATAAGTATTGTACCATAATGTGTAATAACAGCCCACAATGCAATAAATATCAATATAAAAGCATGATCCAAAATGGACGTATCCCCCAAGCTTAGAACTCGCTTGTCCTCAAGAGAAAGCCGAAATTGATAATCATGTCCACATGTTTAGAGATAGAGGTGTCGATAAAATAAAATACGGACATGAAGGCATCATGATAATGTTTAGCATAACAAGATATATTGTCATATTGTTTCCTATGACAAAGTAACAATTCGTTCACAAGGTAAAGTATGAAACAAGAACTTTATTGGAAACTAACAAACTATGATCTCAGTCATTCGAGCAATTCCAATTTATCATAACGTAAGAAAGAGTCAATATAAGAGCTTTTCAGCAAGTTCACATACTCAACTATCATTTAGTCTTTCAAAATTGCTAACACTTACGCAATACTTATGAGATCAAGGTTTCAATCGGACACAGACAAAGATAGGGACTTATAGTTTTGCCTCCCAACCATTTACCTCAAGGGTAATGTCAACAATAATAGCTTATGAATATCTACATCCGAGTGGATATATATACCTGGATCTTCCCCCAACATATAGTGCTTGCCAAAAAGAAAAAGTGTAAAAAAGAAAGGTGAAGATCACCATGACTCTTGTATAAGGGTAGAGAGTAAATAAAATATAGGCCCTTCGCAGAGGGAAGCAGAGGTTGTCATGCGCTTTTATGGTTGGATGCACAAAATCTTAATGCAAAAGAACGTCACTTTGTATTGCCCCTTGTGATAAAGAACTTTATTATGGAGTCTGTCGCTTTTATTTCTTCCATATCACAATTTCGTATAAAGTTTATTTTCCTCACACTAATAGATCATGCATATTTAGAGAGCAAATTTTTATTGCTTGCACCGATGACAACTTACTTGAAGGATCTTACCCAGTCCATAGGTAGGTATAGTGAACTCTCATGGAAAAACTGGTTTAATGGTGTTTGGATGCACAAGTAGTATCTCTACTTGGTGCGGAAGTTTTGGTTAGCAAGGGGTGAGAAGCAAGCTCAACATGTTGGAGAATCCATGACAATATGACTTCTATTCGGATACAAAGAAACATAACTTATTATATTGTCTTTCTTGTCCAACATCAACCTTTTAACATCTTGGAGTAATATTTTAATGAGTGCTCACAATCACAAAAGATGTCCAAGATAGTATATTTATATGTGAGACCTCTCTTCCTTTATTACTTCCTATTAATTGCAACAATGACCAAAACTATGTTTTCAACTAACAACAAGTTTCATGGGACACACTTCTTATATGTGAAGTCATCACTTCCCATAAGATAATTATATAATCTTTTATTTCTTCTATCATTTATTTCTTTTTCTAATGATCATAGCAAGAAAGCAAAGCCCTCAACTCAAAACTATTCTTTATTATATAACTCTCGGACTTGATTACATAGAGGGAATATAAAGCAAAACTCAAAGCGAGACCATACTATAAACTTTATTCTACTAAATTGAGATATAACCAAAAGGATCAAGCTAAGAAAAGCAATAAAGGTAAAGATGTGATGGTGATACGATACTGGGGCACCTCCCCCAAGCTTGGCAATTTCCAAAGGGAGTGCCCATACCCATGTGTTTATGTCGCTTTCTTCGAAGGTGATGATGATGGAGTTGCTGGTGATGAAAGAATCTTATCCTCCGTCTTCCAAGGCATAGGTTCACCATCATAAAAAGATGAACGAGTCTCTGGGATCCTAAAATCTGCAGCCAAACTTATCCTCTCAAATATGTATTCATACTCACAGTTTTGGTTTTGGAGGTCATAGATCTGGGCTTGGAGATGCTCGATTCTCTCATGAAGCATGAAGATGGCCTCTCTGATGTTCTTGGCGTCCGGCTTGTGGTCATGGTCAAATTCCATGATCATCAAGTTATTAGCGTTGAGTCCACGTTCCACCATCCCTTGGCACTTGTAGACTTTCTTCTCCATTTCTTTGAGCCTTGTCTCCACGCTTCCAATCCTCTTTGGCCCTTCAACACACTACTGTAGGATGCTGCTAACGCGACACTACGATCAGAGACCCTTCGAGAAACTGTGTGTGATGCAATAATCGCAAACAGTGGTGTCAGAGAACCGTCAAAAATGTGCAAAACATTTGCGATGATGAATGCATCAAACACGGTTCAGATTTTAGTTGCATGATTGATGCAGGGCATATAGTTCAGTTCAATGAACTGTTTGCGACGAGGAGAAACAAAATAAACGGGCATCCAAATGAAGGTGTGTGCGATATACAACATACGGTTCACTCGGATGAACTATTTGTGATTAGGCAACACAAAAGAAATGGTTAGGCAGATCAAGGTGTGTGCAATATACGACATGCGGTTCACTCGGATGAACTGTTTGTGTTGAGACAAGAGAACATAAATGGTTCAATATAACAAGATGTGTGTGATACGCGGCAAACAGGTCTGTAATCAGAAATGTGTGCGAAGACCGATAATAACACAGACAATTGCTTCTAATAAGATGATGTGATATGCTCTATCTACACAACATGTATTGGCCATTGGGAGACGGGCGGTCATCTGGATACACCATAAGGATGCAAAGAGGCATCCTATATCAGCGAAGACTAGCTGTTCCACCAGTAGCTCATCTAGGAGAACTCTCAAGTTAAGTGTGCTCAGGCTGGAGAAGCCATCATATGGTTGACTGGATGGGAAGTTGTGTTGATGTTAAATTAACTGATAGGCTGGGTCACATCGGTCAAATGACAGAAATGACCCATTCCCTCAGCTAATTTAACCTCGAGTTCCTTGTTTTTTTATTATATTTTTTAACATATGTTAAAGAAGGTCTACCGCATTACTTTTTGACAATGTGTATACGTGGCATACAGTTGACCCATCCGACCTATTTGTGATGGAATAAGCCGTGTGTATCATCGGCAAATTCTTGCTAGTGTACAACCATTTGCGATTGATGAATTCATCACCGACGGGTTCCCTAGTGTGGTCCATGTTCATCTCATCATCATCTACTTCTTTTGCTAGCTCAATGTTCCTTATATATGCTAAGTTTCCATTAATTGATAGCGTTCTATGAACTCACCGCCGTTTCCCGCCATTTCCTCACATGTTTCTCGCCACCCAGCGATATTGCACATATACCTAGGCGCAGCGCGACACACGGAGGCAACAAGCGTAGCCTGTAGCACATCCACCTTTTCCAAGCATGCCAACGCATAAGTGCCGCCTCTGCCATCAACCTCGTCGACGAGGAAAACCAGAAGGCGCCACGGCCTGTCGAGGCCACGGCCTCCTCGGCAACGCGATGGACGACACCGTGATGCCCGTCATCGGCAGGGTTGAGCAGACCCTTGGCGCATGGCGCTTCAGCGCCGCGGATCAAGATAGACAAGTCAGCGCCGAGAGGCTGCAACTTCCCACACAACATGATCGATAATGCACCGCAGAGCAAGCTAGGCGCGTCCGCACCGATAGGTCGCGGCTCTCCACACAGCGACAATGCTGGAGCGCCACAGAGCGAGAGGCACGGCGTGCCGCACAGCAAGAGCAGATCCATCGGTGATTGCCTACTTTCGACAGGGCGTCACAATTGGGTACATGTCCCGTCAGTACCCCCTTCCTTGCCAGGAGTGGGCACATGCCCTCTGTGCCGTACTTGCACCAGAGGCCGGCCGCGCCATACTTGCACCGGACGCCCACCGCGCTGTTCGCATGGGTCGCGCCGTTCGCCTTGTCTGCGGCCCGCTCGATGCCAACGCGTTGGTCGGTAGGCTCGGTCGCCTCCTTAGCCCAGGTGTCGACCTGGGCGCAGTACAAGAACATGGCCGTCGCATCCTCGAGGTGGTGATCTCTGATGAAATAGCCAACTTGGAGCTCGAGATCGCGCTCGAGATGTACCGCGAGCGTGTCGACCGCTTGGACGAACGCCTGCACTAGTTCAGGTAGAGCCAAGAGCTACCGTAGGCAAGGGTTGCTGGTCATGGTCTCATGGACCCGTTTTATTTTGTGGAGTCATTTCGACGTGGATAGCTATGTATTCACAACAATCATACTATAGCTCTGTTTATTGCTTTGTTTCAACGTGTGTACTCTACTTTCCGTTCTTATATGTTCTATTTTAATGTGTGTTTATACACTTTCCATTCTATATATGTGGATGATAACAGACAGATTCAACTTAGTATACAAAAACAGATAGAAAATGGAATTCATAATATATATATAATATTAATTGTTCATTAGTTCATCACTGAATATATATAATATCATCACATATACGTGATGATACTTAACTACTAGGTACAATGCATAAAATTGAAAAAGAACAATACTAAAACTAATAATCCCTCCTGGGGCCATTATTCCGGCAGCCCCTCGCCAGCAACACCCTGGTGCGTGGCGTCTTCCCAGAGCGGAGGCAGTACTCGGCCTCCTCCCCCTCACAGCGCTTGACGTGTCGATCTGCCTCTTGCAGGCGGGCACGCACGAACAATCTTGCCATTTTTTTGGGCGCCCACCGGAGCTCCTCGTTGGTGGCACGCTGGAGCTTATCAGCCCAGCTCCACGGAGCGACGAGGCGCTTAGCGCCTCTGGCCTTCCTCGTGAAGTACCCGTCTTCATACACCTCCTCCGCACGATGACGCGCCCGCCCCCAAAGCTCCGCCGCCTCCTTTTTCCAGGCGGCATCATGGGCTTCACATGCCGCTGGGTACCTGGCATCCTCCTCTGCCATCTCCTTCTTGAAATCTAATTGCCTGGCTTTCTCAGCCGGCGGCAGCGACTTCCAGAGACAAAGATCGTATTGGCCCCAAAACAAATCCAAAGTTGGGGGGTCCGACGCAACCTCATTCGA
>NC_041383.1:389045212-389102572 GCF_002162155.2 Triticum dicoccoides | reverse complement strand
CGCGTGGGCAGACCGGCAGCACCATGGCAGAGATTTGAGATAGATAGATAGATAGAGAGAGAGAAAGAGGGAGAGAGAGAGAGAGAGAGAGAGAGAGAGAGTGAGCAAGGGGAGGATCTAGATGAGAATGCATGCGGGACGACATCAACAAGGTAGTATTTATTGGCGGCCGAAATCTAAATCGACGGGAACAGTACACATGCCGGTCGCCGGAATTTACGAGTACTGTTGTGTGAATTACACACGATTCCCGCAGCAAAATCCGTGTGTGAACATAATAGCTGATTGTTCCCAATTCAGAACCATGTCTGATTAATAAATCCCGCCACTCACCTTCCAAACCTCGAGGCGCGAAATAGAGTGCCAATCATGTGGGGCAAGTTGTCTTGCCAGATTTTACATTTTCTTTTTTGAACACTAGATATTTACATCGTCTGATGATTTTTTAACTCGCACACAAGTACACAAATATGATTTTTCAAACCATTATGGTTAGCCGTTGCATGTAGATGTAGTTCAAATTTGAATTACGATCATTAAATGGCTAGAAAATCACTTAAATGTCTTCATAATGTCAAATGACCCCTGAAATTTTCCAAATTTTCACATGACAGTTGTATTAGGGCACGTTACATGTAGAAAAAAATTGAAGGCCATAAGAGGAAACTATCTGCCGTCCATCATCAAACATGCATTGTTCCCTTCTCGGAACCACGAGCCTTCTAGTGAGTTGCTCCAGTTTGTGAAGGGTGTATTTCCAAACTTTTGTCAAACATACCAATTTTTGTACCATATCATCTTGGTGGCATGACATTACATCAAGCAAGGTTTCATGTTTTCCTGATCATTTTTTAAGTTTTTGGAATAAAAATGCCATGGTACTCCATGCATGTACATGTGTCTATGCCGTGAGACCAATATGTTTGAAAATTCCTTCTAATTTACTGCACATGTGATTAACACGCACACAAGTATACAAATATGATTTTTCAAACCGTTATGATTAGTCATTGCATGTACATCTAGTTCAAATTTGAATTACGGTCATTAAATGGCTAGGAAATAACTTAAATGTCTTCAAAAGGTCAAATGACCCCTGAAATTTTCCAAATTTTCACATGACAGTTTGTATCAGTGCACATTACACGTAGGAAAACTTTGAACACCGTAAGAGGAAGCTATTTGCCGTTCGTTATCAAACATGCAATGTTGCCTCTCGGAACCACGAGCCTTCTAGTGAGTTGCTCCGGTTTGTGAGGGGTGTGTGTCCAAACTTATCAAGCAAGCCAATTTTTGTACCACATCATCTTGGTGGCATGACATTACATCAAGCAAGGTTTCATGTTTTTCTGATCATTTTTTAATCTTTTGGAATAAAAATGCCATGGCACTCCATGCGTGTACACGTGTCCATGACGTGAGACCAGCATGTTTGGAAATTCCTTCTAATTTACTGCACATGGAATTAACTCGCACACAAGTACACAAATATGATTTTTCAAACCGTAATGGTTAGCCATTGCATGTACATCTAGTTCAAATTTGAATTACGGTCATTAAATGGCTAGGAAATCACTTAAATATCTTCAAAAGGTCAAATGACCCCTAAAATTTTCCAAATTTTCACATGACAGTTTTTATTAGTGCACATTACACATAGAAAATTCTTGAAGGCCGTAAGAGGAAGCTATCTGCCGTTCGTCATCAAACATGCATTGTTCCCTCTCGGAACCACGAGCCTTCTAGTGAGTTGCTCCGGTTTGTGAGGGGTGTGTGTCCAAAATTTCGTCAAGCAAGCCAATTTTTGTACCACATCATCTTGGTGGCATGACATTACATCAAGCAAGGTTTCATGTTTTCCTGATCATTTTTTAACTTTTTGGAATTAAATTGCCATGGCACTCCATGCATGTACATGTGTCCATGCCGTGAGACCAATATGTTTGAAATTCCTTCTAATTTACTGCACATGGAATTAACTCACACACAAGTACACAAACATGATTTTTCAAACCGTTATGGTTAGCCGTTGCATGTACATCTAGTTCAAATTTTAATTACGCTCATTAAATGACTAGGAAATCACTTAAATGTCTTCAAAAGGTCAAATGACCTCTGAAATTTTCTAAATTTCCACATGACAGTTCGTATCAGTGCACATTACATGTAGAAAGTTTTTGAAGGCCGTAAGAGGAAGCTATCTGCCGTTCGTCATCAAACATGCATTGTTCCCTCTCAGAACCACAAGCCTTCTAGTGAGTTGCTCCGGTTTGTGAGGGGTGTGTGTCCAAACTTTCGTCAAACATGCCAATTTTTGTACCACATCATCTTGGTGGCATTGCATTAGATCAAGCAAGGTTTCCTGTCTTCTTGATCATTTTTTTATTTTTTGGAATTAAAATGCCGTGGCGCTCCATGCATGTGTCCATGCCGTGAGACCAATATGCTTGAAAATTCCTTCTAATTTACTGCACATGGAATTAACTCGCACACAAGTACATAAACATGATTTTCCAAACTGTTATGGTTAGCCGTTGCATGTACATCTAGTTCAAATTTGAATTACGGTCATTAAATGGCTTGAAAGTCACTTAAATGTCTTCAAAAGGTCTAATGAGACCCCTGAAATTTTCCAAATTTTGACATGACAGTTAGTATCAGTGCACATTACACATAGAAAAAATTTGAAGACCGTAAGAGGAAGCTATCTACCGTTCGTCAGCAAACATGCATTGTTCCCTCTCGGAACCACGAGCCTTCTAGTGAGTTGCTCCGGTTTGTGAGGGGTGTGTGTCCAAACTTTCGTCAAACATGCCAATTTTTGTACCACATCATCTTGGTGGTATGACATTACATCAAGCAAGGTTTCATGTTTTTAATTTCTTGGAATTTAAATGCCATGGCACTGCATTCTTAATTGTGTCATAGCCGTTAGACCAATATGTTTGAAAATTCCTTCCAATTTACTGCACGTGGAATTAAATCGCACACAAGTACACAAAATATGACTTTTCAAACCGTTTTGGTTAGCTACTGCACGTACATGCAGTTCAAATTTCAATTAGGGTCATTAAATGGCTAGAAAATCACTTAAATGTCTTAAAAGGTCAAATGACCACTGAAATTTTCCAAAATTTGACATGACAGCTGTATTAGTACAAAAAAATTTCTCGTACATTTAAAACACCATCCGCTGCCACTTTAGTCCAAATTCGTCTTTCATAGCTAATAAAAAATATGTACAACATCACACACAGTTGTTTTGTAGGAATCTCTGCGATGAAAAATTCTGGGTCTATTTATGTCTTCCTCCGTAAGCTTCGCCGGCTCGTCTGCTCCAGTGCCGGCAACCACCGAATCCCCAATTCCCGATCCCCATTCCCGCACCCCCTTCTTGCAAAGATGATGCTGTGGAAACGCTTTGTAAAGGCCCTTACGATGGCCGCGTCCCCCCCCGCCCCGAGCGTCGACGCCTGCGCCGAGAGTGCCGCCGCATCCACATTGAGCGCGGCCGCTTCCGCCGAGAGGGCGTCTGCTGTAGCCGACAGGGCAACTGCAGGAGCCAAGATGGTTGCAACTGCTGTTGTGACGGCGGCTGCAAATGCCGAGAGCGCCAGAGCTGCCGCCCGTGCCGTTGATGTCGCCCTGGCCTGGGTCGAGGCCATCCACGCCAAGATATTCCAGGCCACCTCGGAATCCAGCATGCAACCCACATCCCAAAAGGCGGCGGTGGCCATGGAGCCGCAGCTTCCTCATGAGGTCATCGAGCGGGAGCTGGAGATGCAGGAGGCGGCGGAGATCGAGGAGCGCCGGGAGGAGGAGTTGCACGTGGCCCAGGCCAGGGTAGAGAAGAGTCTGTCCGTTGAGGAATCGGCGGTGGAGTACCAACGCGAGCTCTGGCGCAACCACTACTACGAGTAGTACAACCATGAGGGCAGCGCCGAGGACGAGGACGAGGATGAGGACGAGGACGCGGTCGAATTCAGCAAGGGGGACGCGGAGTACACCAACGGCGGCATGTCGTCAGGACAAGTCATCGACGTCTCATCTCACACCGGCGATGCATAGGCCGATGCGGCGGCGGATTTGTTAAAGTTATTCGTACTTAGGCTTTGTTTTTAATGCTGGTCTTTTGTTAGAGCATTGTTTAGGTGAACCGTCTCTGTTTAATTACTAAAACTGCTCGATTCAGTAAGCCTGGTCTGTGTGTTGTACGCTCTTTTGTGTGCCCAAATTAGCAAGCGATGTTAAATTATGCAATGACGTTCCACCAAAATTTAAATTATCAAACGCATCCCATGCGCGTTAAGTAGAAGAATCGTTTGCGATGCACACAATCGTTCAAAGTGAATGGTGTCCGGCGGCACCGCGCGCAAAGTTTCCCTCCACGTTTCGTAATTTTTGGCCTACCGCAGAAATATCTACGCTCCCCCCTCCCCATCCCATTTTCTCCCCGACCACAAGTCACATTTCCCCTATTTCCCCTTCCTTCCTTCCTAAGCTATAGCCGCTTCCTCGCTTGCTTCCTTGCTCTCGCGGTCTCGCATCCTACCGCCGGGGTCGCCATGGTCTTCTTCAAAGACCTCTCCATCGGTTCCTCCTCCTCCTCCGACTCCTTCACCACCTGGGTATGCTTTTCTTCTCTCTATCTCGGGCTATGACTTTGAATGAAGGATTTTTACCCGACGGTCAATTTGAGTCGTTTCTTCCTCTTGTAGTTCCCTAGGACCATCAGTTGCAACGAATGGAGCGGGGTGGCTGAAGATCTGTCTGCTCATTGTCACCATCAATCTCCATGGGTGAAGCTAGTTGCGTTTGAATCTATGGACAGTGGGAGGAAGTTTCTAGCATGTGCAGAGATGGTTAGACCCTCTTTCGTTGTTACAAATCATTTGTTAGATGTGATTCAGATACTATCACTGTCCCTACCCATTCATACCACACCTTCAACCAAACGCATCCTAAGACAGTGTCACAGTTTGTACCTAGTATCTAAAAATGTTGCCATCTCATTAGCGGTGCTATTAGAAAAATATTTGGCACCGCTTTAGTAGTTTGTGGAGCCAACTTATCTACACATCCGAGCAGCCAAGCAGTAAAATACTAAATCTTTATGGCACGATGGAACTGGGTGTCGGAGCAACTAGGTGCTCCAGAGTTCGGGTCCCTGATTTAGCCAATGCAGGGCACCGGTGCGAGATGTAGCAACAGTTGTCTTTACACCGGTTTTGGCATACACAATGGATGTGATGCAGAGCATCCCTCGACCATCACCATGGACATCACACCACCACCGCAAGGACGGAGAAGACCGACGACAAGAGCACACGCGCGTGCCGTCGAAACCAAGGTGAACTCTTTCCTCTTCGAGTCTCATTTGGATTCACACGAGAGTCGGATTCTACCTCAAACAAAAATTCTATGCACTCGTAGGTACCAAGAAGAAGACCGTGAAGAAGTGAGGATTGAGACACAAGCACATAAGGAGGAAGAGAAGGAAGAAGGACACGTGAGGCGCGAAGCATGCGAGACCTCAGACCTCCCCGGGTGCCCGGCCACCACAGCCGCCGGCTTGCCACGCCTCTCGCCACCCCGGGTGCCCGGCCCTTGAGCCCCGGGGGTCCGGGCCCCGCTTGGGCACCACCCAGGATAGCAACGGGTGCCCGGCCCCGCCTGTGCGCCACACAGGATAGCACCGGGTGCCCGGCCTCGGAGCCCTGGGTGCCCGGCCCTCCCCGCCTAGAGCGGCCTGCCTCCACCCCGGGTGCCCGGGACACTACGCCCGGGTGCCCGACCTCTACAGCGCCAAGGGGCGCAACTCCCTGACCTGCCCGGGTGCCTGGTCCTCCTTCGCCTGGCGCCTCTGACCGGTCCAGGTGCCCGTACCCCTTTACCCCGGGTGCCCAGACCCGTCTGAGTGTGTATGCGTTTTTAGGGTCATTTTGGACCTTTGTATCCCTCTCTCCCCCAATTTCGTCACTAGACTATATAAACACCTCCCCTAGCTCATTTAGAGGATAGCAAAGTATATGAGAGACATTAGTGAGCTTTGCTCCTTGTACCCACTCCTCTAGGAGATCAAGACCTCCTAGGAGAAGATCCATAGTGGATATCAAGCCCCCATCTTGGGAAGGATCCCCATCATAAGATCATCAAGACCTCTCTCCTCATAAGATTGGGATGAGCTAGTACCTTGTATCTCCCCTTTGTTGTTCTTGGATCATTGTGACCTCTTGTGTGTTCTTGGATCTAGCATATGTGTGATTGGATCTAGTCAATTTGAGTGTTTCCCCTCTCTTGTGTTCTTCGTGTTCTTGGGGATTTCCCCTCCAATTAGTGAAAGATCTCCATCTAGGGTTCCACCCTACAACATCTTGGTATCATGAGCCATGGTTTCTCACAAAATTGGAGCCCCTCTTCTTGTTCTCTAGCCTAATTTTGTTGTGTTCTTCCCCAAATTCGAAAATTCCCCATCAAAAATAGCCCCAATTTTTTTTGTGATTTGTTGGTTTGATGAGATTTTGTTGGATTTGATCCTTAGATTTGCTTGGTTTCAAGTGGATCTAGCCTTCCCCCCATCCATCTCCACCTTTCCCTCCACGAAATCCACCAATTTCGTCCATCTTCCCATGAATTTTCGCCCAATCCCATGACCCCCGGGCACCCGGACCTCAAACCCCGGGCACCCGGACCCCCCCGCGCATCTCCGTTGACCACCCCGGGTGCCCGCACCCCGAGCCCCCGGGCACCCGCACCCCTGGCTGTTTGCCCCGGACCACCCCGGGGCCCACACCTCTTGCCCCCAGGAACCCGGACCCCCAGGCCTCTTCTTCAGCCCAACCTCGCTGACCACCCCGGGTGCCCGCACCCCCTAACCCCGGGCACCTGCAACCCCGCGAATCAGCCCACCAACATTCACTGTTTTGGCCATAACTTTCACTCCCGGAGTCCGATTTTGACGTTCTTTAGCTCCTTGAGTAGCTATTGACATCCCCCATCCTTCTAGATAGGTTCCAACCTCTTTTGACTCCATTAAAATTTTGGCATTCTGGCATATTTTCATAGGCCATCCACCATACCATAACCCATTTTTGATCCATATAGCATTTGTGGTTGCTTGAGTGGTGACTTGAGTCTCCTAAGGTGTTTTGGATATTTAGGGACGGTTGCTTCATCATCAACCACCACCACCTCTTCTGCATTGCTAACTCCGGAATGACCAACGCATTCGGCTACCACCATTTGACATTTTCCTTTGAGATTTTGAGTTTGCGGTTTTTTCCATTTCCTAGGGTGTTTCGCTAACTAGGAACGGTTCGACATCGACAACACCGCGCTCACCTTCGACAAGGATACGACGTCGACCACTTCACCAATTTGACACCCTAACCGTAAGCAAGAATGGTAACCTCTATATCACCTTGTATCGTGGTATCCCTTCATTGTACATTCTTGCCATTACATTGTTAACCCCTTAGCCCATTTTTTGCGTCACTTGCCTATCGAGACTAGTCTTTGAGTATTGCCGGCAACGTTACTTGTGCACATTAGTGATCTGTACCTTCAATTGCATACATACCATATCATATTGGTATCATCTTGGTATCATCATATCAACCCTTGTGTCACAAGATTGTTCCCACATATACACAATTGCTATCTTGGTTTGTGCATTTCGCATAAGTGACCATATAAAAAAAGATAATAAACTTTTAAGCAAAAAGAGAGCAAAGAGCTTGTAAGCAAGAGCCATAGCATCATACCACATTGCACATAATATTGTCATATCCGATCATCTTGGATCACCTTGAGAAGAACATCGGGAACATCATACATATAGCATACCAGGGATAGAAAGCTCATACATTTTGCATCTTATAGGTTGTGCACAAGTGTCGTATCCGCCTATTGAGCAATCGTGCTTGCGTCTCTCTTGAGTTGTGCAACACGAGCGTGGATTCCACATTTTGTGCTCATTCCTTGGTTGCACGACCCCATTTATCTATCCGTGTGTGTGTTTCTGTGTGCCACATATTGCTATTGGTCTACTTGTTTCACTTGCGAATTTGTGAATCTTTTCCAACATTATTGACTCTTGCTAACATTTTGCATCAAAGTTTTGTGCCACTATCCTCACCGAGCTCCACCATAAGCCTTGTGTAGGTGTGAGATTTGACAAGATCCGGTACCAGTTGTGCTATTTCCTTGATACATTCTTGAGTGATCATTGATCCATCTTCAACACTGGATAAGGTACATTGGTCTAGTTCTTTCCTTTCTTCCACTCACATTTGCTCGAGTCTTGTGATTGATAAGTAAGGCATTTCATCTCCGGTCTTCCATGACAACGCCGACGCGAACAACTACATCACCAAAACACCCATCTTCGGACTACAACGAGCAATGCGAGGCATTGAGCGAATCACCATCGACATTCACCAAAGCGAAGCATGGACAAGGGACTACATAGACACCAAGTTGGATGCACAATTGGATGACATCCGACCCGTGTGGGCCAACTACAAGTCTTCTTCCTCTTCGTCATCTTCAAGGCGGAGACGCTCAAGTCGCAAGACTTCGGAGCGGCCACAAGATGCAAGTACCACGCGACACCATCAAGAAAAACTTCATGAGCACAAGATAAGACCGCAACACAAGTACCAACAAGATGGAGCTACGACTACTACCACCACTCCGGCATCTTCACCTTTGGACGTACGGCATCTTCGCCTACCTCCGACAAGTATGCCTACATCAGCCTTCATCTACGGCGACGGTGACGAGATTATCGAGCATGGGACTTTCCCTTCGATCATGGAAGAGAGCGATGATGTTCCATCTTCGGCCTTCATCCACGGCGATGACGACGAGATGGTTGAGCATGGGATTTTCCCTTCAACCACGGCGACGTATGATGACTTGAGTGACTTGTGCCACCATATTGAGAGTGAGAGTGACTTCACCACTAGCCCCATATATGATGAGCTGCCCCAATTCCCACGTGAGGAGAGCCACTAGCACCACCACTTGAATGATTTGAGTGACTCCACCATATGTGACATTGAGTGCACCTACCTTGAGGGAGTGAGTGAGCCACCACCACATAGAGAGTGAGGCAGTTGATAGGGCATGTGAGGTCACTATGATTTCTAACCACTTAACCTCTACCTCTATTGTGTCTTCTCCATTGGTGCTAGGTCTCATATATGATGATGCGCCCATCCTCGACGAATTTGTCCTCCCTTTGGACAAGATGATGGCCATGGTGGAATATAATGCACCACCCACATGGTTCCATCATGATGAAGATGATGACCAACATTTGTTCTTTGCCACCTCACCTACACCACTTGAGTGGAATGAACAAGGTAACATAGGTGAATGTGATGCTCTAGTCCCACTAGTGGACATTCTTGAAATTGATTGCTTGCATGATATTGATCCACCTATTGTCATGCTTCATGCTAGTGCGACTTCCCCATGCGACGATTTACCCATTTATGATGAGTTTGATGATTGCCATGTGGAGTCTATTGGTTGTGATGCCATGTTACATAGGATCTCTTGTGATAATTCTCTCGGTCACATCATGTTTGACAATCCGCTTGACTTGTCATATGCTATGCATGAGCTCAACCATATTTCATATTTGCAATCTCTTCATAGTGACTATGCATATGCCATTAGAATAAACCCAATTTGCACATATTGCATAGATGACAAGCCCATGGTTATTGGCATTTGTTTTTCTTGTGATGATATTGATATGCTCCCTTTGCATCATTTATCTCATATGCCATGCCATGACCACCTAGCTTCGGATATGCATTGTTTGCCATGTGGTCAATATTCTCCATATTATGCTTGTACTATTGCTCATGAGGAGACCCCCATAGTTTCCTCATACCCATTAGGAGATTTTGCTACATCCCATTCTTTGCATAATTCCCTTGATTGTGTGCACCATATGCTCCCCATGAATAAACATGCTAGTGATGTATCATATACTTGCATTCTCAATTTGTGTCCCCATCGTGTCATACATAACAACTATTCTTTCATGACGGATGACATGTTCTTATACCATGCATCAAATTTCTTTGAGCGATGCTTATCTTGTGATAACACTCACATGCACATACACATCATGATGGATGATGTGTATATTTACCATGCACACACTTTCTTTGGTTTGTGTCTCTTTTGTGTAGGTATGCATTCTAGCTCGTCAACCTCGCAATCCCATGAGTTGACGAAACGAGATCTAGAGAGCAATGATGACATGGGATCCCATGGATTGTCTTTCCCACCGATCTCTTCGCGCAAAGACTTCGCGCATTTCTTCTACATGGCTCTCACATGGTTATGGATTATTTACCACTTCTCACTGTATGCCCATATTGCCATGTTCACTTTGCATGATATGCTCATTCCTATGCCTTTGCCATGCATTTGTGACACATGCTTTGCTTTACACATGATGATTGATTCTACTACTTGTATGTGTATTTGCAAGCTTGGTGGAGATGTTGCTTGTTATGGCCATGTTCCATTTATGCCACATTCCTATGATGATATCTTGCTTTGCAATCGTGCTTGTGATATGCCATGTGCATTGCCTATGCCTACTCTTTGCTCACATGACATGATTGCCATGATTTCCTCTAGTGTGTTGCATCTTCGCTCCACTAGTTTGCATGACTTGATTTCTATGCTTTCTCATGTTGCATCCACTTCTTGGATTACTTGCTCCTATCACATGTTTGGTTGCAACAATGTCATTCCTTCACATATGCCATGTCCCATTGATTGCTACATGCTTGCCTTGATTGCCTCGCACACATTGCAAAATTGCTATATCATTTGTGTTCAGTGCCTCACTTTCTTCACCACACCATATACACATTATGCTCGGATTGTCTTGCACTTGCCCCATGTGTTTAGACAGTTCATTTTATTTGGTGTTGTGAATGGTTCATATGCATACCATAGACCATTTGTTGAGCACTTTATGCATGCTTTCTATGACATTGAGGTAGATGCTTGTTTACTTGTCCCACATATTTGCATTGCTCCTTCACATTTGCATGATTGTTTACATGATGTCCTTGATTTTGCTCAAATTATGTGCTTACGTGCCATGCCACACTCCCTTGTCACACCATATGTTATGCTTGATGACGACACTTGTTTGGTGAATAACCTATTGAATGCTTGGTGTTGCTCTAATGCTAACCGCATTTGTTTTTCCAAGTGCTTGTTATATTTGCTCCTTGTGAAGGAATTACAAGACGGCGCGACATTGGAGAGTGACCATTTTGAGCTTCAACATGAGAAGTTCTTGGTGGTTGTCCAATTCTACACGGCGATGTCGTCTCCTTCCCATGGTGATGAAGATCACGATCCGTGGACGGATCTCTCCCAAGGGGGGGGGGGGATGAAGCAGAGCATCCCTTGACTGTCACCATGGACATCACACCACCACCGCAAGGACGGAGAAGACCGATGACAAGAGCACACACACGTGCTATCAAAACCAAGGTGAACTCTTTCCTCTTCGAGTTTCATTTGGACTCACACGAGAGTCGGATTCTACCTCAAACGGAAACTCTCTGCACTCGTAGGTACCAAGAAGAAGACCGTGAAGATGCGAGGATGGAGACACAAGCACATAAGGAGGAAGAGAAGGAAGAAGGACGCGCGAGGTGCGAAGCATGCGAGACCTTAGACCTGGGTGCCCGGCCACCACAGTCGTTGGCTGGCCACGCCTCTGGCCACCCCGGGTGCTTGGCCCTTGAGCCCCGGGGTGCCCGGCCCCGCCTGGGCGCCACCCCCGGCCAGCCTCGGGTGCCCGGCCTCGGAGCCACGGGTGCCTGGCCCTCCCCACCTGGAGCGGCCTGGCTCCACCCCGGGGGCCCGGGCCACTACCCCCGGGTGCCCGGCCTCTACAGTGCCAAGGGGCGCAACTCCCTGACAGGCCCGGGTGCCCGGTCCTCCTTCTCCTGGCCTCGGAGCCCTGGGTGTCCGGTCCTCCTTCGCCTGGCCTCGGAGCCCCGGGTGTCCGACCCTCCTCGCTTGGAGCGGCCTGCCTCCACCCCGGGTGCCCGGGCCACTAGTCTCGGGTGCCCGGCCTCTACAGCGCCAAGGGGTGCAACTCCCTGACCGTCCCGGGTGCCCAGCCCCTCGCGCCCTGGGTGCCCGGTCCTCCTTCCCTAGCGCCTCTGACCGGTACGGGTGCCCGGACCCCTTTACCCCGGGTGCCCGGACCCGTCTGAGTGTGTCTGCGTTTTCAGGGTCATTTTGGACCTTTGTATCCCTCTCTCCCCCAATTTCATCCCTAGACTATATAAACACCTCCCCTAGCTCTATTAGAGGATAGCAAAGTATATGAGAGACATTAGTGAGCTTTCCTCCTTGTACCCACTACTCTAGGAGATCAAGACCTCCTAGGAGAAGATCCCTAGTGGATATCAAGCCCCCATCTTGGGAAGGATCCCCATCATAGGATCATCAAGACCTCTCTCCTCATAGGATTAGGGTGAGCTAGTACCTTGTATCTTTCATTTGTTGTTCTTGGATCATTGTGACCTCTTGTGTGTTCTTGGATCTAGCATATGTGTGATTGGATCTAGTCAATTTGAGTGTTTTCCCTCTCTTGTGTTCTCCGTGTTCTTGGGGATTTCCCCTCCAATTCATGAAAGATCTCCATCTAGGATTCCACCCTACAACAGGATGCCTTAGTGCTATTAGTTCTATGTTACTAAATGTGTGCATGTACACACCTGTTAGTATCAATTTTCTGTCATCCAAACACTGTCGCTATGCTGTTGCAGTTATATTTACCTTCCTATTAAAATGTTCAATTTGTTATTTATAGTACATGAGTAAGAACTTGTAGTGTTGTTCTAGTTAATTATAGATTCTGATATTTCAGAATTTGGTTGTCGTGTCAGTAGCAATTAATTCATTTGCAAATTGATCTTTTTTAGAAGATATGTCATAATTAACCGGTTTCTTCAGTTTTTCATAATAAGTATTGGTGATTTTCTATGTTGCTACAATCCCTTTTTCCCTACAATTGTTAGTGATCTAGTTTTAAATATTATAGGATGAACAAAAGTGTTCTTACTTGGAGTGGGTTGATCAAGAGTGGCCACAGTCTTTGAAGATGTGCCTAGCAAAGCTATGGAGCATGTATCAGGAAGAGAACAGAGGTAGGCTTAGAGATAGTGTTGTCAACGCTGAAGAATATTTGAAGATACATGATAAAAAAGAGGAAGGTGGAGAATGAGCTCAGATTTTTTAAATCAGACTTTGCTAAGATGGTGTTGGTGAGGGAGGAGGCACTTTCCCACTTGGCCAGTGTAAAATAGGTTCTTATTCAACTGAAAGCACAGGTGGATAAGGCGGGCCTGAATAATATCGATTAGGGAAATGAATATATTGTTCTAATATTGTTCTTATGAAGTTGAACTATCTATATGCTGTACTGTGATGTTAAAATATATCTATGTGCTTGATATGAAATTAGCAAACAGTTGTTCAATATGAAATGTGAATTTCCGTAATACTGAAATTATTAATTGTAAACTAATAAATCTCCGAAATGGGTCATGGAACTTTGCAAATGGTCTTGAAGTAAAAGCGCTTGTGATGGATAGCCCAATGCCACATAATTTTCTTCATCAAATCGTGTGTCATGTAGTTCATAAAAGCAAACGATTAACCAAGGTAGAGTGTGTGTGATAGTTACACGTATCACACACGAGCCTATACATAAACCTATGTGGGATGTACATATGAACGGCAACATTTTCCCTGGATTGACTGTGTGGGATGTACATAAGAACGGAAACATATTCCTTGGATTGACTGTGTGTGATATACATACCTACAGAAATGTTTTTCTGGGATTCACCGTGCGGTATGTACATACCTACAGAAATGTTTTCTGGGGTTCACCGTGTGGGATGTACATACCTACGGAAATGATTGGGTTTCCATGGGTCACCCAATCGAGCACGAGCTCATTTGGTGTCCCAAGAGGGCCTATCCCCAACAATTTCTCGGTCGCGTGGGAAGGACCCCCGTATCGTCCACACTCACTTTGCGACGGTTCCAAATGCCATCGCGGAAAGGGTTTAAAAACCATTTGTATAGCACCGACGCATACCAGTGACATCGCGGATGTGCAGCACCCCCTCACGAATCTCAATGGTTTGAGGGTATTACAGCACCTCCGTGAAGTAAGGGTTGACGACGTTCTCGAAAAACTTGTCTTTAGGGGCGCTTGGAGATGTCATGGCGATCTAGATCTGTCAGAAAAACAACTCGAAACAAGAACAGAGGATTTGGTCGTGGTACGGTGGTCAAAACCTTCAGGAGATCATATAATGAATTTTTACCAACTAAAACAAGTGTTCCACAAGAAAACGGAGTCCGGAGGGCACACGAGGTGGACACAAGCCAGGGAGGCGCGCCCAGGGGGTAGGGCACGCTCCCAAGGCTTGTCGCCTCCTCATGCACTTTTCAGACTACTTTTAATTTTCCTAATTTTTTCAATAATCCAAAACGGAGTAAATTTGCCATTGGAAAATTTTGGAGTCGGTTTACTTACTGTACCACATACCTATTCCTTTTCAGAGTCTGAAATGTTCTGGTAGGTCTCCCTTATGTACTCCTTCGGTGTTATGGTATTAATAATGTTGGTTTCAACATTTATGGGAGTACCTCAGATATGATGTTTGATTCTTTGCCCGTTTACCACCTTCGGGTTGGCGCCTTCGGCGTTGTTGATTTTGATGGCACCAGAATGGTAGACCTCCTCGATAATATATGCACCTTCCCATTTAGAGAGAAGCTTTCCATCAAAAAAATCTTAAACGAGAATTGTATAGCAAGATATGGTCACCTACATTGAATTCAAGCTTTTGTATTCTTTTGTCATGCCATCTTTTAACTTTTTCTTCAAACAACTTGGCATTCTCATAGGCCTGGGTTCTCCATTCATCAAGTGAGATAATGTCAAATAACCTCTTTTCACCAGCAAGTTTGAAATCATAGTTGACCTCTTTAATTGCCCAATAAGCTTTATGTTCTAGTTCAAGAGGTAAGTGACATGCTTTTCCATAAACCATTTTACATGGAGACATACCCATAGGGTTTTTATAAGTAGTTCTATAAGTCCATAATGCATCATCAAGTTTCTTAGACCAATTCTTTCTAGATCTATTAATAGTATTTTGCAAGATTAATTTTATTTCCCTATTGCTCAATTCTACTTGACCACTAGACTAAGGAAGATAAGGAGATGCAATTCTATGGTTAACATCATACTTAGCAAGTAGTTTACAGAAAGCACCATGAATAAACTGTGAACCACCATCACTCATTAAATATCTAGGGACTCCAAACCACGGGAAAATAACCTCTTTAAGAATCTTAATGGAAGTGTTATGATCAGCACTACTAGTTGGAATAGCTTCCACCCACTTAGTAACGTAATCAATAGCAACTAAAATATGTGTATAGCCATTAGAGGAAGGAAAAGGTCCCATATAATCCAAACCCCAAACATCAAATGGTTCAATAATAAGTGAATAATACATAGGCATTTCCTGACGTCTACTAATATTACCAATTCTCTGACATTCATCACAAGACAAGGCTTAATTACGAGCATCTTTGAAGAGAGTATGCCAATAAAAACCAGATTGTAATACCTTGTGTGTAGTTCTATCTCCAGCACAGTGTCCTCTGTAGGCCTCAGAGTGACACTTGCATAGGATATGTTCCTGTTCATGCTCAGGTACACAACATCTAATAACACCATCTACTCCTTCTTTATAAAGATGTGGGTCATCCCAGAAGTAATATCTTAAATCATAGAAAAACTTTTTCTTTTGCGGGTATGTGAAACTAGGTGGTATAAATTTTGCAACAATTTAATTAGCATAATCAGCATACCATGGAGCACTATGTGAAGCATTGATGACAGATGATTGTTCATCTGGAAAGCTATCATCAATAGGTAATGGGTCATAAAGAATATTTTCTAACCTAGACAAATTGTCTGCTACGGGGTTCTTAGCTCCCTTTCTATCAATAATATGTAAATCAAATTCTTGTAGCAAGAGAACCCACCTAATAAGTCTAGGTTTAGCATCTTTCTTTCCCATACGGTATTTAATAGCAGCATGATCATTGTGAATAGTTACTTTGGAATCAACAATATAAGATCTGAACTTATCACAAGAATATACAACTGCTAAAAATTCTTTTTTAGTACTAGCATAATTTATTTAAGCACTATCTAGAGTTTTACTAGCATAATGGATAACATTTAATTTCATATAAACTCTTTGTCCTAGAACAACACAAACAACATAATCACTAGCACCACACATAATTTCAAAGGGTAGGTTCCAATCAGGTGGTTGAACAATAGGTGCAGAAATCAAGGCTTTGTTAAGTATTTCAAATGCTTCTACACAATCATCATCGAAAACAAATGGGACATCTTTTTGCAAGAGATTAGTGAGAGGCCTAGAAATTTTAGAGATGTCTTCAATAAATGTACTATAGAAACCAGCATGACCAAGGAAACTTCTTATACCTTTGATATCCGTAGGACACGACATTTTCTCAATAGCATCAACTTTAGCTTTATCCACTTCAATACCTCTTTCACAGATTTTGTGCCCCACGACAATACCTTCATTAACCATAAAGTGGCACTTTTCCCAATTCAAGACAATATTAGTTTCTTCACATCTCTGCAAAACTCGATCAAGGTTGCTCAAGCAATCATCAAAAGAAGTTCCGTAAATGGAGAAATCATCCATGAAAACCTCAACATTCTTTTTAGAAAAATCAAAGAATATAGCAGTCCTACATCTTTGAAAGGTAGCAGGTGCATTGCATAAACCAAAAGTCATACATCTATAATCAAAGGTACTAAAAGGACATGTAAAAGTAGTTTTTTCTTGATCCTCTTGCGACACAAGTATTTGAGGAAACCCAGAATAACCATCTAGAAAGCAAAAATGTGTATGTTTTGATAGTCTTTCTAGCATTTGATCGATAAAAGGTAGCGGGTAATGGTCTTTCCTAGTAGCTTTGTTTAGTTTTCTAAAATAATAACCATTCTATAACCTAGCTATGCCAATTCTTTGTGGAATCAATTCATCTTTATCATTGGGACAACAATAATACCTCCTTTCTTAGGGACACAATGAACATGACTTACCCATCTACTATCTGCAATAGGATAAATTATACCTGCCTCCAGAAGCTTTAGTATTTCATTTCTTACAACTTCCTTCATCTTGGGATTGAACCGTCGTTGATGATCAACAACTGGTTTAACATCAAGCTCCATATTAATTTTATGCTGACATAGAGTAGGACTAATGCCCTTAATATCATCAAGAGTATATCCGATAGCGGCATGGTGCTTCTTTAGAGTTTTCAATAATTTCTTTTCTTCATGCTCTGAAAGGTTAGCACTAATAATAACATGATATATTTTCTTTTCATCAAGAAAAGCATATTTCAAAGTATTAGGCAATCGTTTAAGATCAAACACAGGATCACCGTTGGGTGGAGGAGGATCCCGAAGAATCTCAACAGGCAAGCTGGGCTTCAAAACAGGCGTCTGTTTAAAGAATATTTCATATATTTCCTTCCTTTCATTCATAAACATATCATTTTCATGGTATAGTAGAATTTTCTAAAGGATCAGTAGGAGGCTCAGCAATAGAAGAAAGACCAATAACTTCATGTTTACCGGGCAATTCTTTGTCATGGGGTTGTCTACAAAATTTGGAGAAATTAAACTCATGAGACACATCCCCAAAACTTACAATAAATGTTTCTTTCTCGCAGTCTATCTTAGCATTAACAGTGTTCAAGAATGGTCTACCAAATATAATGCGATAAAATCATGTTGTGAGGAACCAAGAACAAGAAAATCAGGAGGGTATTTTATTTTCCCACACAAGACTTCGACATCTCTAACAATCCCAATTGGTGATATAGTATCTCCATTAGCAAGCTTGATAGTAACATCAATATCTTCTATTTCAGCAACTGCAATATCATTCATAATTTCTTGATATAAAGTAAAGGGAATTGCACTCACACTAGCACCCATATCACATAAGCCATGATAAAAATAATCACCTATTTTGATAGAAATAATAGGCATGCCAACAGCGGGTCTATGTCTGTCTTTATTATCGGGTCTAGCAATTCTAGCAGCTTCATCATAGAAATAAATAGCATGCCCATCAATATTATCGACCAAGAGATCTTTAACCATAGCAACACTAGGTTCAACTTTAATTTTTTTCAGGGGGTGTAGGTGTTCTGGTATAACTCTTATGAACCATAGCTGAAGCTTTAGCATGTTCCCTTATTCTAACGGGGAAATGTGGTTTCTCAATATAGGCAGTAGGAATAACAAGATCAACATTATAAGTGATAGTTTATTCTTCAACTTTAATCGGTTATACTACTTTCACTTCAATGGGAGGATGATATTTAAACCATTTCTCCTTAGGGAGATCAACATGAGTAGAAAATGATTCACACAAAGAAGCTACTATCTCACAGTCAAGTCCATATTTAGTGCTAAATTCATGAAAAGCATCGGTATCCATAAAAGATTTAACACAATCAAACTTGAGGTTCATACCTGACTCCTTACCTTCGTCAAGTTCCCAATCTTCAGAGTTGCATTTAATTATTTCCAATAAATCCCATTTGAATTCAATAGTCTTCTTCATAAAAGAACTAGTACAAGAAGTATCGAGCATGGATTGATCATTATGAGAAAGCCGAGCATAAAAATTCTAAATAATAATTTCTCTTGAGAGCTCATGATTGGGGCATGAATATAGCATTGACTTAAGCCTCCCCCAAACTTGAGTGGTACTTTCTCATCACGAGGCCAAAAATTAATTCCGATCACGATGAACCAGATGCATGGGATAAAACTTCTGATGAAAATCCAATTTTAATCGGTTGTCATTCCAAGTCCCAATATCATCGCATGGCCTATACCATGTCAATGCCTTTCCCTTCACAGATAAAGGGAAGACCTTCTTCTTGACTTCATCCCCGGGCAAACCCGCAAGCTTAAATAATCCACAAACTTCATCCACATAGATTAGATGCATATCAGGATGTAATGTTCCATCTCCTGCATAAGGATTAGCTAGCAGTTTCTCTGTCATACCCGATGGAATTTCATAATAAATATTTTCAGTAGGTTTAGTAAGTTGGGGAGCAACTATTTGTTCTTCCAGTCGGTGTGAAGACACCCCAAATAAACCCCTCAAAGGATTATTTTCCATAGCAACAAGTAACAGTAAATTTAAGCACACTATATAAAATTTTCCTTACCAAAGGCGCTTCACTCCCCGGCAACGATGCTAGAAAAGAGACTTGATGACCCACAAGTATAGGAGACCAATCATAGTCCTTTTGATAAGTAAGAGTGTTGAACCCAACGAGGAGCATAAGGAAATGACAAGTGGTTTTCGGTGAGGTATTCTCTGCAAGCACTGAAAGTATCGGTAACAAATAGTTTTGTAATAAGATAAGTCGCAACGGGTAACAAGTAACAAGTGTAACTAAAGTGCAGCAAGGTGGCCCAATCCTTTTTATAGCAAAGGACAAGCCTGGACGAACTCTTATGTAAAGCAAAGCATTCCCATGGACACATGAGAATTATTGTCAAGCTAGTTTTCATCATGCTCATATGATTCGCGTGCGTTACTTTGATAATTTGATATGTGGGTGGACTGGTGCTTGGGTGCTGTACTTACTTAGACAAGCCTCCCACTTATGATTAACTCCTCTCGCAAGCATCCACAACTACGAAAGAAGAATTAAGATAAATCTAACCATAGCATGAAACATATGGATCTAAATCAGCCCCTTACAAAGCAACACATAAACTAGTGTTTAAGCTTCTATCACTCTAGCAACCCATCATCTAATTATTACTTCCCAATGCCTTCCCCTAGGACCAAATCATGGTGAAGTGTCTTGTAGTCGACATTCACATAACACCACTAGAGGAAAGACAACATACATCTCATCAAAATATCGAACGAATACCAAATTCACATGATTACTTATAACAAGACTTCTCCCATGTCCTCAAGAACAAACGTAACTACTCACAAAGCATATTCATGATCAAAATCAGAGGAGTATTAATTATCATTGAGGATCTGAACATATGATCTTCCACCAAATAAACCAAGTAGCATCAACTACAAGGAGTAATCAACACTACTAGCAACCCACAATTACCAATCTGAGGTTTTGAGACAAAGATCGGATACAAGAGATGGACTAGGGTTTGAGAGGAGATGGTGCTGGTGAAGATGTTGATGGAGATTGACCCCCTCTTGATGAGAGGATCGTTGGTGATGATGATGGCTTCGATTTCCCCCTTCATGAGGGAAGTTTCCCTCGCAGAACAGCTTCACCGGAGCCCTAGATTGGTTCTGCCCAGGCTCCGCCTCGAGACGGCGGCGCTTCATCCCGAAAGCTTCCTTATGAATTTTTCTAGGTCAAAGATATCATATAGCAGAAGATGGGCACCAGAGGCCTGACAGGTGGCCCACAAGCCAGGGAGGCACACCCCGGGGGGTAGGGCGTGCCCCCACCCTTGTGGTGACCTGGTAGGCCCCCTTTGGTATTTTCTTCGCCCAATATTTTTTATATTCCAAAATAGTTGTCCGTAAATTTTCAGGACTTTTGGAGTTGTGGAGAATAGGTCTCTCAGATTTGCACCCTTTTCTGGTCCAGAATTCCAGTTGCCGGCATTCTCCCTCTTCATGTAAACCTTGTAAAACAAGAGAGAAAGGCATAAGTATTGTACCATAACATGTAATAACAGTCCACAATGCAATAAATATCAGTATAAAAGCATGATGTAATGGACCTATCAATGGGTGGGGGCTGTGCGACTCCTGTATTCCTTGCCTCTACTTCCCGCATTGCTCAGGCCGTGTTGATAATCGTGTGTGCATCTGAGACTATGTGCCAAGGCGGGTCATGATGCTGCTCGCGTTGCCGATGCGCGCTGCTGGAAACCACTGGTGACTCAGCGTGTCAGCTGCTGTTGTGACTTGGGCGAGGGGTAGAGTGAAGCCGTTGCTGGCTGTAGGAGTAGATTGCCTGCTGGGTGACCCTAGTCTTCACCATCTCAATAGCGTCCTGGCTTCAATATCAACTGGGCTATTGCCGGTGATCAGGATCACCAGAAGATTTTGAGTTCCTGCCAACACGTTATCCACCATGATGAAGTAATGACCCTCTAGGGTTTTAAAATGAGCTGGTTCTGTTGGGCACGGCTGAGCCGGCGCATGCTGCTGAGTCGGCTGATATCTCTGGGCCGGCTGTGGCTGCAATGGGGCCGTATTTAGGGGCACAACCTGCATCAATTGGGGTATAATAGGTGCCCCATTCGGCGTGCTCGTTCTAGCCCGTAGAGTGGGCGCATCCTGCGGCATGTCCAACAACCGTGTGCCTTCTTTGGTTAATCGTGTTCGACCCGTGCTGTCAAAAATTGAGGTGCAGTGTCTCCGCCTTCAGGCGCTCGGTTTCTCTAAGGATATGAGCTTGTACCTCATCCATGCAAACCTTCTCAGCATTGATATCCTCCTGAACCATGGCCATCTGCTCACGAAGTTTTGCTATTTCAGCGTTGTGCTTGACCTGATTCTCTATGGTCAATGGGGTAGCCAGGAGAGTCCCCAATGTGTTCATTAATTCCGCCAAAGCTTGAGTTGGCGTCTGGCCTGAGACGGCCGCATCACGGGTGAGGGAGTCCTGGATAAGGGGGTATCCGGACAGCCGGACTATATGCTTTGGCCGGACTGTTGGACTATGTAGATACAAGATAGAAGAGTTTGTCCCGTGTCCGGATGGGACTCTCCTTGGCGTGGAAGGCAAGCTTGGCAATTCAGATGTAGATCTCCTTCTCTGTAAACTGACCCTGTGTAACCCTAGCCCCCTCCGGTGTCTATATAAACCGGAGGGTTTAGTCCGTAGGACTCATGATCATGATCAACAATCATACCATAGGCTAGCTTCTAGGGTTTAGCCTCTCTCATCTCGTGGTAGATCAACTCTTGTAATACTCATATCATCAAGATCAATTGAGCAGGAAGTAGGGTATTACCTCCATCGAGAGGGCCCGAGCCTGGGTAAAACATCGTGTCCCCAGTCTCCTGTTACCATTAACCATAGACGCACAGTTCGGGACCCCCTACCCGACATCCGCCGGTTTTGACACCGACATTGGTGCTTTCATTGAGAGTTCCTCTGTGCCGTCTCTACAAGGTTAAATGGCTTCTCCGACCTTCAATCATGCTGTCCTGGGCGAGACTTTTCTCCCCGGACAGATCTTCGTGTTTGGCGGCTTCACACTTCGGGCCAATTCACTTGGCCATCTGGAGCAGATCGATAGCTATGCCCCCGTCCATCAGGTCAGGTTTGGAAACCTAAACTACACCGCCGACATCCGCGGAGACTTGATCCTCGATGGATCCGGGCCTATGTCAGGAGCGTCGAACAATCACGACGTGCACGACCTAGATCGGCAGTCGGATTGTATTCGGAACATCGCACCTGCTACCGCTCCGGACTTCGCTCTAGAGTGGGTCGTGCCTTCCAAGGACGGGTGGATGGACCCCGCCCCGGAGGCCGCACACTCCTCCGCGTTGGAGCCGAACACAGAATCCTCTCCTAAAGGGATATGTGTCTTTGGACCCCCGGACTCATCCCCGGCAGTGTGTTACGGACCGCGCGCACTCGAGCTCATCGAATCTAACTGGGCTCCAGTCATGGAGTTCACCTCCATGGATATTTTTCAGCACTCGCCATTCGGAGACGTGTTGGACTCCCTAAGGTCTCTCTCTTTGTCAGGAGACTCTTGGCCGAACTATGTTCGGCTCGAGTGGGAAGCTGGCGGCGAAGAAATTCGTTTCCCACCCACCACCCACTTTATAGCCACTATCGATGACCTAACATACATGCTTGACATCTCCCCCAATAACATCGACGGTATGGACGTTGATGCAGGGGAAGATTCGGAACCACGGCCCACATGGTGCTGGACTGCCACTTCATCATACGACGTCTACATGGTGGACACACCCAAAGAGGACAATAGTGACAAAAAGGACACAGCGGGGGATAAACCCCCCGGGCAAAAGCAAAAACGACGGCGTAAGCACCGCCTCAGGTCCAGTCACAGCAAAAATAGCGATAACAATCCAAAACAGGATGACACTCCGGTTGATTCTGAAGGCAATAACGACCACGGGGATCCAGCGATGGACCAGGATAAACCAGGTCAGGCCAAACATAGCCCTGAGCAGACGTCCGATTTAGAGGGCCGAATTCATCACGCTACCGCCAAAGAAGCTAACAGTCCGGTTGACGATGCGTTCATCATTCCGGAAGAACATTCCAAGCAAGACAAACTCCACAGAAAACTCCTAGCAACAGTGCGGAGCCTGAAGAAGCAGAGGCAAAGACTCAAGGCCGCGCAGGACACGCTCAATCGACGATGGAATAAGGTGCTGGACACCGAAGGAAAACATGGCGATAATCGCCACACAAAGAGCTACCCAAAGCACAAACTGCTACCGGAATTCGACAATGAAGCCGCAACACCTGTCCGGCCCAAAAACAATACGGCTACTCAGCCGGACCAACCAACTCACGGCTGTGATAGAGAAACCACGGATACCGCACGTGATTTACGAGAGCTCCTAGACAAAAAGGCCAGTGCGGCCAGGTCCATCTATAGGTCCACTTGACAGACTCTGGTGCGGGATCATGGTCACCGCAGCGATCATGCCGACCGAATACCAGTCCGGAATCAACATCGGGAGAAACAACAGTCAATAGCAGGCCGCGACACAGCCAGATACAGAGGGGCTGCCCACCCCCTGTGCTTCACGGATGAGGTGCTGGATCATGAATTTCCACAAGGATTTAAACCCGTGAATATTGAGTCATACGACGGAACGACGGACCCTGGGGTCTGGATTGAAGATTTTATCCTTCACATACACATGGCTCATGGGGATGACCTCCACGCCATTAAATACATCCCCCTCAACTTAAAAGGACCAGCGCTTCATTGGCTGAAAAGCCTCCTCGAAAACTCAATTGGAAGTTGGGAGGAACTTGAGGACACTTTCAGGGCCAACTTTCAAGGGACCTATGTCCGGCCTCCAGACGCTGACGATTTAAGTCACATAATACAACAGCCTAGAGAGTCAGCCCGGAAACTTCGGAACAAATTCCTCACTAAGAAGAATCAAATTGTCGACTGTCCGGACGCTGAAGCCTTAGCGGCCTTCAAACGCAGTATCCGAGACGAGTGGCTTGCCAGACACCTCGGCCAAGAAAAGTCGAGAACGATGGCAGCCTTAACAAGCCTCATGACCCGATTTTGTGCGGGCGAGGACAACTGGTTGGCCCATAAAGACACCACCAACCCAGGAACATCCGAAACTCGAGATGGCAACGGGAAGCCACGGCACACCAAGAACAAAGGTCGAAATAACGACAGTCCGGACAACACATCAGTCAACGCCGGATTCAGGGGCCCTCGACTCGGTCATGGAAAAAAGCCATTTAACAGTAGTAAAGAGGAACCATCCGGTCTGAACAAAGTCCTGGACAGATTGTGCCATATCCATGGCACTTCCGACAAACCTGCAAATCACACCCACAGAGAATGTTGGGTCTTCAAGTAGGCCGGCAATTTAAACGCCGAACATAAGGGAAGGGAAACACCAAGCGAAGACAAGGATGAGCCTCGCCAGCCGAACACTAGGGGCCAGAAACAATTCCCACCGAAAGTCAAAATGGTCAACATGGTACACGCAACTCACGCAGAGTACGTAGCCCCCCCAATCTAATCCCTAGGCAAATTGCCTGATCACTTTTGATCATAGGGACTATCCGGCTAGTATACGGCACGGAGGATCGGCTGCCTTGGTGCTCGACGCAATAATCAATGGATACCATCTCACTCGTGTCCTAATGGACAGCGACAGTAGTCTTAATTTAATATATCAAGACACCATCCGCAGGATGGGGATAGACCCATCCGGAATAAATCAAAACAATGCCACCTTCAATGGAGTAATTCCAGGCGTCGTGGCCCATTGTTGGGGATCCCTCGTGTTAGAAGTAACCTTCGGTTCTCCCAACAACTTCAGACGCGAGAACTTACTCTTCAACATCGCTACCTTCAGCAGCGATTATCATGCATTGCTTGGAAGACCAGCCTTCGCTTGCTTTAACGCAATACCGAACTACGCCTACCTTGAACTAAAGATGCCTGGTCCACGAGGCGTCATCACGGTTAGCGGTAACACAGAATAGTATGCGGCAGTTCTCACTGCCAGACTCTAGGCGGCCTCTCCCACCAGAACGCATGATCGGTCGTCAAGACCATGGACACGGTTCGACGAGTCCAATACACCATTTTTACAATGGCTCAGATATATCTGAGTCAGGGGTTGTACATATGTTCCTATAAATAATACGAGGGGATGCAAACACGTAACGCAAGCTCATAATTCGGCTCGCCTCGCCGGATTTCGAACATCCCTCGAGCATAACTAACTTTTCGCACGTTCTCTTTTGTGTTCTTACAGACACTACCAGTGCGACACCCTTCCAGGATACGGGACAACGGAGACACAAGTGCAGACATGCAGCAGGGCGCCGCCCACAGGTTTCTCTTTAGATTAAGCCCCTGCGTAAACCTTCTTTACTGTCTCTTGTTGCTCAACGTCCCATGGGTATTTCACACACCTATTCGGGAAACTGGCGTTTTTGGCTTGTTTTCCACGACAGATCAATGCGTGTACCTGGAATCATAGGGTCAAGGGCATTGTTTAGCCCAATATATTTTGTAAAGTCCAAATACCTTCGGGAGTGTTCGGCATCACGAGTTTGGCCTTATATGCATCAGCTCCGAATCATGTCTTTGGTCAAATGTTGGGTTAGCCCGGCTCCTGGGTTTGCTGCCTTACGTTCCGTTCTATCGGCTAAGGCGGCCAAAGGAGAACTACTGCGATTGGGCCCTGGTTATTCCACATGAGCACCTCAGTAGAGAAAGTCAAAAATTGACTGTCATGATATAGCGAGAGACTGGTCAACCACTCGAGGACTCATCAGAATCTATAGGATTCCTCCGCATTAACAGAGGACCGGTCTACCGGTCAAGTACGCGTACCGTATCCGGACGCACGCGGAAGTACCAGGGGCTATATAGTAGCCCCACCTTTCAACTCCTATGGATAAGCGAAAGTGTTACAGCTATATAGTCCGGTTGCCTGGTTTGACGTGCGATCACCTCCTTAATGGACCAAGACGTTGGATCAAGTGTGTTCACGCATATTTTCTCGAACACCCCCGCACTATGCGCATGGGGGCCAAAGCCAACGACTGCTAACTTTCATGATTATATGTATATATATAAACAGTCGCACAAGAGACACTATAATACTTTCAGGCAAAATTATACAAAAAGCAGCCTCCATAATTAAACACATAGTTGTTTACAATTTCATCACTCAAACATGACATTCTTGGAGCACTGGGCCTCTATTCTACGAGCACCTTCTATAACCTGCTCAAAATAGTGCTCGGCTGGGTCTTGGCTTCCGGCCGGACCCCGGGTTGAATTGCGGGTGGCCTCCATATCCGCCCAGTAAGTTTTCACGCGGGCAAGAGCCATCCGCGCACCCTCTATGCACGCCGATCTCTTCATGGCATCAATCTGCGCCCTGGCGCCAAATAATCGTTGCACCAAACCAAAGTAACTATCCGGCTTCGGCTCCTTCGGCCACAAATGGTCTATTACAGACCTCATTGCAAGGCCGGACAGCCTATGGAGCTCGGCTATGGCGGCCATCTTCCCACTCAAGGGCAAGGAGCGCGCTGGAGCATCAAATTGCGACCAGAACAACCTCTCCATTTTATTATCCTCATGATCCTTGAATAACTTGGTCGCATCAGCCGCACTCTTTGCCAAGTCCGCATACTCATCTGCGGTGCTCCATAGCTTATCCAACGGAGCATACTTTGGATCCAAAAACTTCATCCGCAACAAATAAGGTCTTCCGGCTGCGATTTCTCCGGCTTGTCGAAGTTCCTCCCGGGCGTCTCTAACCTGAGAGCGCATCTCTTTAGCCGAATCCATAACCTTCTTCAGGTCGGCCGCCTTTGTTTGATTCTCCTTTTCGAGAAGCTCGTACCGGCCGGCAGCGTCCCTCAGCTCCACAGCCATCTCGGCTATCTTCTCCTCGCTTCGGAGACGAGCAGCCTGTTCGGCCTTTAATTCTTCGGCTGCCTTTAGGGCAGCCGCATTACTAATCTGGGCTTGCTCCTTGGCTAGAGCAAGCTCTGCCCTCAGGGCCTCAACGGCAGCAGCTCCGCCTGCAACTACACAACATCACATTAATATTTCAACCTTCTTGCAAAAATAGATGTGGATATCGGAAAGCATACACTGTGACTCCTCGAATCGCTTGTTAACAAGCGTGAAGTCGGCCTCCACAACGTCAATTTGCCGCCTCAGTTTGGCGCATTCAGCGGCCTGGTCTGTCGTTGATTTTGGAGTATTGACGACAAAGTTGGTTGAGGGACTAATGCGTTTGTGAGAATTGCAGGATAATGCAGGTAGTGTCCCTCATTGATTCGGTTTACCTACCGGAGATGACCCCTAAAAATGTATGAAGACATTGACGACAATGGTGGTATGAGAAGATATTCATATTGAAGACTATGCCATGAGAAGACATTGCGTGAAGACTATGGAGCACGAAGACTGTGTGGTTTCGTTGTTTCCTTTTCTTCTTTGTTGAGTCATAGGAACCACCATACTATTAAGTGGGGTCCAAGTGAACTAAGTCAGAGTGACTGAAGTGATGCTCAACCCAAATCCTATGTCTTCGAGCGAAGATAATGAGAGCAAATCTTATCCAGAGTTGGATGAGTCAGCTTTGCTTGTAGCCCAAGTAAAGTTGCCGTGTGTGGTTGAAATATGACCGTTGGAACACGTGTCAGTTCCTTAGTGACCCAGGGTCATTTCGGATAAATCAGGTCGGGTTGCCTAGTGGATATAAATAGCCCACCCCCTACACCATAAATTGGTGGCTTCTCAGAGTTAATATACGGCTTTTGTCGTTTGAGAGCAACCCACCTCGAAGCATTTGAGAGAGAGAAATCCTTGCGAGGACAAAGCCCAAACACCCAGAGCCAAAGAGTGTTAGGCATCACTGAAGTCTTTCTGTCTGTGTGACCTGAAGACTTATTACACTTGAGGACTGTGTATCCTCCAGCCGGTTAGGCGTCGTGTTCTGAGCATCCAAGAGTCATTGTGGATTGCCGGGTGAACGAAGTCTGTGAAGGTTTGGAAGTCTACCTTGAAGACTTACCAGAGTTATTGGGCGAGGACGAAGTGTCCTTAGCTCAAGGGGAATAAGGTGAAGACATGATCTTCTGAGTTGAATCTCAGCCTCCCTAACCAGACGTACAGTTGTCACAGAAACTGGAACTGGTCCAACAAATCCTGTGTCTTCAACAAGCAACTGGTTCTATCTCTTCCCTCCTTTACTTTGAGTTTGTCTTCGTGAAGTCATTGCTTATCGTCTTATCTGATTGACTTCATTGCTTGACTACTATTGTTGATTGGCTTCATACTATCTTCCATCCTGATCCTACTACCTAGCTGCTATTAATCTTCGAACGTTAATGCTATTGCATACTTGATTATGGCTTGCTTGTTGTAGTTTATCTTCCGCTGCATATCAATTAGGTTGTTTCTATTGTTTGTCTTCGAAACTTCCATGTTTTGAAGACTTTCATAAAAATCGCCTATTCACCCCCCCTCTAGTCGATAACTAGCACTTTCAAGGCGCCTCCGTCTCCAAATCTATGGAGGCGGCCCTTTTCTTCCCGCGGGGGGAGGAAACCTCAGGGTTGCCCCCCCTGGTTCCCTCCTCCGTGGAGGCGCTGATCCCTCCAGTTCGGATGCGCAGTGAGTGAGGCCTACTCTTGGCCTCCTCGCTCTCCCCTTCAGCTTTCTCTGGTGGCCATTGTTCGTTCGAGAATCTTGGCCATTGCCAGGCGAGGCGAACCTTCGGGAAGAGGGGTCGGACACCTGATCCTCTCCGCCTTTCTCAGCTAATCCTGGTTGTGGACAGTGTTTAGAGCAATGCTATGACAAATACAAACGAGGTGTTCGGCTATGGGGTTACTTACTTGGGTATCGAGGCGATTACAGCTCAGACCCGCATCCTCGGTGGTGTCCGCACACTTTATTCATGGTCCGAATAACAACTTGTACGTCCCTTCCGGTGTCATACCGAAGAAGTGCTGAATGGTCCGCAGACCTTCTGGATTGAATTCCCACATCCGGAGAGGCTGGCGTTTGCACGGCAGGATCCGCCGGGCTAGCATTACTTGGATTATTTTGACGAGATTAATATTCCTCTCGAGGAGCTCCCGAATGCAGCTTTGCAGCATTGGTACATCATCCGCAGGCCCCTAGTTTGGTCCCACATTGGCCCACGATGCCAGTTGGGGTGGAGGGCCTGAGCGGAAGGCGGGAGCGGCCACCCACTTTGAGCCTCGGGGAGCTGTAACATAGAACCACCTCCGTTGCCATAAATCAGATACCTTTGGGAAGGAGCCTTCGAGCCACGGGGCATCAGCGTTCCTGCTTATCATGGCACCTCTGCACTCTGCGTGTCGCTCCTCAATTATCTTCGGTTTCACCTCAAAAGTCTTGAGCCATAAGCCGAAGTGGGGGGCAATGTGAAGGAAGGTTCACACACAACGATAAATGACGAGATGTGGAGGATGGAATCCGTAGCTAGATCGTGGAAATCTAGCCCGTAGTAGTGCACGAGCCCCCTCACAAAGGGATCAAGAGTGAGACCCAAGCCTCGGAGGAAGTGGGATACGAATACGATGCTCTCATTGGTCTCGGGAGTGGGGATATCCTGTTCGGGAGCAGGAAGCCTGTGCTTGACATCGGCGGTTAAGTACCCAGCCTCCCTCAGCTGCGCAATATCCTCCTCTATGACAGAGGAGGTCATCCGTCAGCCTTGAAGATCAGATATGGACATAATCGGAGATCCGGAGTGCTTAAGCTCGGGCTTTGGGTGTTGGAACTCAGGGCACGAGATGTGCAAGCGTGGAGATAGAGGGATAGGCCTCGGCCCCTTTATAAAGGGGGAAGAATATCAAGCGTCACCGAACGTGGTCGTTTGGGACTTGCCTAAAAACACGGGGTCATGCCAACGGGCACGGTTGGATTACCCATACTCGTATTGATGAGAATCCCGCAATAAGGAGAACACGATCTCTGCTCTGACAGGACGTGCCAAGGAAACCGCCTCATGATGTGTGCGGTAGCAGGTTGTAGGAACGGTTCGAATAAAAACCGGATCGTGGCGTGATGTCACTTTTCGAAGAATTGTCAGCAGATTGTATTCGTGGATTATTATTATTCTCTCTGCGGTGGTGTATGGAATGTTATCTTGTAGATAGGGACACGGTCTTTGTGTTCGGAATTTATCTTGGAGTATTCGGAGATGGAACCCACCTCGCAATGCCGAAGACAATCTATGCGCCGGACTCATCATCATTGAAGCCTGGTTTAGGGGCTGCTGAGGGAGTCCTGGATAAGGGGGTATCCAGACAGCCGGACTATATGCTTTGGCCGGACTGTTGGACTATGAAGATACAGGATAGAAGACTTCGTCCGGTGTCCGGATGGGACTCTCCTTGGCGTGGAAGGAAAGCTTGGCAATTCGGATGTAGATCTCCTTCTTTGTAAACCAACCCTGTGTAACCCTAGCCCCCTCCAGTGCCTATATAAACCGGAGGGTTTAGTCCGTAGGACTCACGATCATCATCAACAATCGTACCATAGGCTAGCTTCTAGGGTTTAGCCTCTCTGATCTCGTGGTAGATCAACTCTTGTAATACTCATATCATCAAGATCAATCAAGCAGGAAGTAGGGTATTACCTCCATCGACAGGGCCCGAACCTGGGTAAAACATCGTGTCCCCAGTCTCCTGTTACCATTAACCTTAGACGCACGTTCGGGACCCCCTACCCGAGATCCACCGGTTTTGACACCGACAACGGGCTAGTGCTGAAGTGCCAGTCCCTATCATGGTCTCAACAGTTGTGGAGTTTTGAGTTGCCCTTGTACCAGCCAAATTCCGATTCTCGTTTCCCGCCATGTAAACCGCCGTGCGCCGTGGTAGCTTGGAGGCCTCCGTTCTGATCTCGTCATTGGAATAGGCCCCAAGATTATCATAAAAAAGTGGAAGAATCGACTCGGTATCACCGACCGAGGACTCTCCATCAGAGTAGACGAGCGTGTCACTGCCAGATGCGAAATTACCCGCCAGATCCACTCCTTGAGTGAAACCAACGAAAGCGTGAGTCCGGCTAGCTTGAGCTCATTCTGGTCTGGTGCAGCGAGCCGTCTTGACGATTTTGGAGGAGATGTGTGGCTCGGGACCAGATTCACCGAGTACGCAGATGAAGACGTGGATCTTGCCGAAGGGGACCTGGTACCGTACTCGATCGAGTCGGTCTCAGAGCCCCAACCTGAATCGTCGATGTAGAGCTTGCCTCGGCGACTCTTCATCATCCGACTGATCGTGTATCCCTCGATCACTAGGAGAGCGCCCTTCAAGAACTCAACACCACCGTGCATAGGCCCCATGGTGTGTGCCATTTGTTGTGGTTTTGTCACGGTAGATGTCCTTGTGAAAGGAATAAGTCCGGAGGCCATCGCAACTAGGTGGTCGCTTGAACGGGGTTGATCAGGAACAAAAGACATGAATTAACCCAGGTTCGGCCCCTCACTGTGAAGGTAAAGAGCTACTTCTTGTTTAATTGATATTGCTAGAGATCTCGATTACAAAGATGTGGATTCGCTAACCTAGCTCTGGATTCATTGTAACTTACGTATTTTTCTCTTGAGGGATCCCCTTTATATAATAGGTCGATTCCTTAGATTTACAATAGACTCTGGGTTGTAGTAACAACACGTATCCTACTCTAACTTCTATCTATCGTGCCATCCAAGTTAGGAATCCTATCCTTCCCGAGGTTTCTTCATGACCCGGCCTGCAGAACTCTGCCAGGCCTCTTCTTGGGCCTCCAGGTCCTTGTCACTATTATGGCCTAGAAGATGAAATGACCCATGAAGCCTCTATGATCCTTGCCGAGTCATATCTTCTGCAGGGTCATAGTCATGGGGAATATCCCCAACACATACCGAACCAAAAACTCACCCGATGTGTGATCCACAAAACAACCACGAAGCCCATTATGAAGAGTCACAATGCGCTCCAAGCTCAGGGTCTACTACGAGGGAGACGCGTTCTCTACCTTTGTTCCGGGATCCCCCACGTGATCGATCTCTCCTGATGCATCTTGCAAGATTTGAGCAACCACGTCACTCTCATGAAGGGAGACCCTCATCTGCTTCGGCATATGAGGTCCTTGATACGTGCTACGTCTCCGTCGTATCTACTTTTTCAAACACTTTTGCCCTTGTTTCGGACTCTAACTTGCATGATTTGAATGGAACTAACCCGAACTGACGCTGTTTTCAGCAGAACTACCATGGTGTTATTTTTGTGCAGAAATAAAAGGTCTCGGAATGACCTGAAAATCCATGGAGCAACTTTTTGTAATTAATAAAAAATACTGGCGAAAGAATCAGCACCAGGGGGCCCACACCCTGTCCATGAGGGTGGGGGGAGCGCCCCCTGCCTCGTGGGCCCCCTGGACCTCCACCGACCTCAACTCCAACTCCATATATTTGCGTTCCCAGAGAAAAAATCAGAGAGACAGATTCATCGCGTTTTACAACACGGAGCCGCCGCCGAGCCCTAAACTCTCTCGGAGGGCTGATCTGGAGTCCATTCGGGGCTTCGGAGAGGGGGATTCGTCGTCGTTGTCATCATGAACCATCCTCCATCACCAATTTCATGATGCTCACCGCCATGCGTGAGTAATTTCATCGTAGGCTTGCTGGACGGTGATGGGTTGGATGAGATTTACCATGTAATCGAGTTAGTTTTGTTAGGGTTTGATCCCTAGTATCCACTATGTTCTGAGATTGATGTTGCTATGACTTTGCTATGCTTAATGATTGTCATTAGGGCCCGAGTGCCATGATTTCAGATCTGAACCTATCATGTTTTCATGAATATATGTGAGTTCTTGATCCTATCTTGCATGTCTATAGTCATCTATTATGTGTTATGATCCGACAACCCTGAAGTGACAATAATCGGGATACTTCTTGGTGATGACCGTAGTTTGAGGAGTTCATGTATTCACTATGTGTTAACGCTTTGGTCCGGTACTCTATTAAAAGGAGGCCTTAATATCCCTTAGTTTCCATTAGGACCCCGCTGCCACGGGAGGGTAGGACAAAAGATGTCATGCAAGTTCTTTTCAATAAGCACGTATGACTATATTCGGAATACATGCCTACATTACATTGATGAACTGGAGCTAGTTCCATGTCACCCTATGTTATAACTGTTGCATGATGAACCGCACCCGACATAATTATCCATCACCGATCCGATGTCTACGAGCTATTCACATATTGTGCTTTGCTTTTTTACTTTAGTGTTGCTACTGTTACAATTACTACAAAACTATTACTGTTACTTTTGCTACTGTTACCGTTACTTTCCATACTACTTTGATACTAAATACTTTGCTGCAGATACTAAGTTATCCAGGTGTGGTTGAATTGACAACTCAATTGCTAACACTTGAGAATATTCTTTGGCTCCCCTTGTGTCAAATCAATAAATTTGGGTTGAATACTCTACCCTCGAAAACGGTTGTGATCCCCTATACTTGTGGGTTATCAAGACTATTTTCTGGCGCCGTTGCTGGGGAGCATAACTCTATTCTTTGAGTCACTTGGGATTTATATCTGCTGGTCACTATGAGGAACTTGAAAGACGAAAGAACTAAGATTTATCCCTCAACTACGAGGGGAGGTAAGGAATTGTCATCTAGCTCTACACTTGATTCTCCTTCTGTTATGAGTAAGCTTGCGACACCTAAACCTGCTTCTGCTATTAATTCTGATATGTCGCATGTTATTGATGAGGCCACTTCTACTATGCATGATACTTATGATGAAACTACTTCTATGCTTGATACTACTATGCCATTCAGTGAATATCTTGATAAACAACTTGCTAGAGTTAGAGAGAATGAAATTCTTGAAACTGATATTATTGAAGATAGTGATGATGAAGGTTCTCCCCCTAAATATGAATTGCCTGTTGTTCGAGAGGGTTATGTTACAGATGAAGAAACTTCTAGAGATTTTCTTGCTTGCAATGATAGATCTGATCTTAAGAAGTTATTAGCTAAACTAAAACAGCAATCTCTGAATGCTAGAATGAAATATGACCCTGCTTTTGCTACTTCACCTATCTTTGTTACTGATAAGGATTATGATTTCTCTGTCGATCATGAGATAATTACTTTGGTTGAATCTGATCCTTTTTATGGATATGAATCTGAAACTGTTGTTGCACATCTTACTAAATTGAATGATATAGCCACCCTATTCACTAATGATGATAAATCTCACTACTACTATATCCTTAAGATATCTCATTAAAGGGTGATGCTAAAACTTGGCTTAATTCTCTTGATCCTGGTTGTGAGCGTAGTCCCCGGGATAAGATTTATTACTTCTCTGCTAAATATTTCCCTGCTCATAAGAAACAAGCTGCCTTGTGGGAAGTATATAATTTTGTGCAAATTGAAGAACAGAGTCTCCCACAAGCTTGGGGGAGGCTTCTCTGATTACTTAATGCTTTGCGTGATCATCCTCTTAAGAAAAATGAAATACTTGATATCTTTTAGATTTATAGAGAAAAATCTTCTATCGTCCTTTTATTCATTCTTTTGTGTGAACCAATCTGTCCGCCTCCTTTGTTCGTTCACATGGAGAATCAACACGACACGAACTCCTATTCGTCGGCCACCTCGCATCCCATGCAGCTGGCAACTTCTCTTCTCAACGAGGGGGATACCAAGCCGGTGGACTGTGCTCCCATGGACGGGGAGAAGGTGAAGCCTCTGACTTCCGTTCCATGAGGAAAAGATGAGATGAAGCCGGCGGCCATGCCATGCTTGGAGTGTCATCAAGTGGCTGGAACAATGAAGGACCCAGTAATTAATTGGCTGACAAACATGGGTACGTACGTGTGTTCCGGCTGCGGCGAGACTCAAGTTTTGTTTGAGCCGTCGTCAAACGAATCTTCACCGAGCAACTCCGAGAATAAATGCAGTGACGATGAAGAGCATGGAAGCAACTCAGACGCGGGATTCAAAATTAGGGAGTTTGTGAAAATGAAGTACACGTCCGCGGACATGTAATAGTTGATCAACAACAAAAATAAATTTATCGTGGTACCTCTATTTTGTTGATCTTTTGCATAAATAAATTTACTGTAGTACCTCTATTTTGTGGATCTTTTGTCCGAGTACTTCTATTGTTGCGAGTGACAGTTAAAAAAGCATGAAGCCAAGATTATTGAAACATTGCCATCCAGTTACATTATTCAATCCAACTGAAGAAACCCATTCACTAAAGATTATTGATGACATTGTCGTATACTCTACTAAATTCGATTACATTATTCAGGACCATTGCACGGCAAACACTAAGAGTTGAATGGCGATCACTAAACATCAGGTAGGGATTCAATGGCATCATTAACAATGCTTGCGACACATTGTAGTGCCACCGGGAGATCGCCGAGCCTCTCTCTCACAGCCTTCTGCATGTGCGGAACTTTGTAGCGATTTCCTCCAGATTGCTTCAAGACTTCTATCATGCAGGATTGGAGAGTGAGGAAAATTCTGTTGCTTCTCTCAGGTGGATACTCATCGAATGCCTGCTGCACCTTCAACACAATGTCCTCAATAGAACCTGCACAAATTGAAAAATTCAGTGCAACTCAAAATTAATCGTATTCAAAATTTTCTAAGTTCTAGTAATACCTGGAGACAACTTCTGAAAAAGAGCCTGGAGCGCTGCAAAAAAAACTAAATCTAGAATATTTAGGTCAGGGGAGTTTGGAGGCTGGCATGTGAGACAGATGTCCCATCCTTCAGCTTGAGCCACGGCGACAAACTCCGGATCATCTAAAGGGATGTGGGTCTTTGCATTATCCTGCTGTACATATATTGGCATGCCACGCTCAGCCGGAGGCCATCTCGCCCTTATGGCGGGAATAAGAAAATTAATCATGTACTCTCGGACTACATTTTGAGTAATCGCAGGGAGTACTTTGGTGACCTGCGCAATGCAAACAATTAGTCACCATGTTAGATATACTTTGTGGATCAAAAACAAATTACTCATCATGCAAATACAGCACTCATTACCATGGTTCCAGCATCTCTGTTCTTGCTTTTTCTCTTTGCTGCTTCTTGGTATGTGAAGGGCCAAATCCCAAGTTTTCCATCAAAAATCATCGTGCCATTCGCATCAAAGCATGGCCGAGCGACCGCGGCCAAAAACATCACCTACACAAGAATATCTACTATCATGCCAATCTTAACAATACAAATATTGAAATTAAAGAAAAAACACATTTCTGACCTTCTCAATGAAATTTTTGCTTTGCGTGCTACGGTATGGATCTTCTTCATCGATCGCCAAATAGTAATTCTGGCTACCGCGCAACCATTTCTCGTCAATGTGAATGACGTTGTACATCTCTTTGAATTTGGGATCCTGAGGAACAGTATGCTCATCAAACATTGACAAGCAAAACCTTACTCGTCCTACCTTGTTTTCATCCGTCAATGTGGATTTGATGGCATTTGTGTGACGCCTCAACAGGCCCTCCTTCAAACGACGCCATAATGTCGTCTTCGCCATGTGCAACTCATTTGCCAAATCTTTAAGAGTTGTCCTTTTCCTCAAATCCACTTGTTTGATAGCCTCTGGATCGAATTCTATCCTCTTGCGGCCACAGTTTTTTGCCCGTTTGTTTTCCAGTGCGTGTATTCCACCGGCTTCCTTGCATTTCTTCCACCAGTTTTGCACTGTCCGCTGAGGTATGCCTGTTAGGTCAGACACCTCTTTGGACACTCCTGGACTCAATACCCCAGCTTTGGTCCTCTCTAGAACCATAGCATATACAGTATGCTTCTCATGGAGTTGATACCATTTCTTTTCCTAATCATTTTACCATTGGCATCTGCAGATTAAATTGATGATTAAGCAATGTTCATTGTGCATCTATAGATTAAATTGATGATTAAACAATGTTGGTTACAGTTTACCTGAGGCTCCTCCATTCCCATCGCCTTCCAGATTGGTATCTTCCTCTTGTTCTTGTTCTACATGCTCCTGAGAATCACCAAGTTCAGCATTCTCTTGTGCTTCTGCAATCAAAATTATGCTTACAAATGTGGCATATGCAGCACTGAGAATATAAAGGTCAATATGTGCGAAAGTAGCACCAGGAACACGTGATCTGCATCTATGCATGATTTACATGTACAGCTGATATGCATCTACACATGATCTGCTTGTACTGATCCTACTAGCATGATTAACTACTACGATGTTCAGATTATGGACTACCTTGAGTTGGACTAAGATTACTACTCTCCTAGTCCTACACCTGATGAACTACACATAATCTAATCAGTTATGGTCAATATCTACACTATCGTACTCCTGTATCTAATCAGAGCTGAACTACTACTGCATGTACTCAGGACGTATCAGGAGTATAACTGTTGCATGTAATCAGTTATGGACATGAATGACACCTAGTGCTGCATCTAATTAGAACTACACCATGAAAAAAAACTGCAACACCAATATTCAGAATATGGACGACGTACGTACCTTGAGTTGAACAGTGAGCAGGCCACCTAGTCACCGGATTAGGGCCATGCCTTGACCCCGCAAGTCCAAGCCGGTGTCCACTGCATGCATGCTCGTCGTCCTCCCTGCTGCCTCCCTCACCATTTCCTCCCGCCATTGCTCGGTTGACGACTGAACCTACACGCTGAGCAAGTCCTGATCGGCCTATGACTCCTCATCCAAGTCCTGATCGAATAATGTTTCCTCGTCCATGTCCCACGCTCGGACCCCTTACTCCACCTGCTAGGCCAAGCCTTCGTCCCCGACGTTGATGGGAACTCTCTGCCAGGTCTTCATCTAGGATGACACCAGAACTCAATCAGCTAGGGAAGAGCGGATGCAAGAACGGATAAACCAAATTGGACATACCTTGGTCGGATACGACCCACTCGTAGTCGTAGTTCAACTCGGCCGCATCCTCCTCTGCCTCGTTGCCAAGTCCATCCCAGTTGATCCACTCGTAGCGGCGACCTGCCATTGGAGATGGCGACCAGGAAAGAGAGATGGCGAGCGGGGCACAGGGATGGTGATCGGGAGAGAGAATGATGAGATGGCTAGGTGGGGAGGGGAGGATTTATAGCCCCGTCTTCTCCAATTTCAAAACGAAAATTTTCACACAGTGGCGCCATTATCTTTCCCTCCCGTGCTGAAAATTTTCCGTGAGAAAAATCTTCAGGAATTTCGAATTTGGCCGAGGCTTTTGCCTTTATGCAGCGCGGGAGAGAGAGTAACGAAGCTGCACGCGCTCGCTCGCGGGAAAATGCGTGGGGAAGATGGAGAGGTAGCGATCAGGGGAGAATAAGTCAGAGAGGATATTGTGGGATTTGTGTTGGGCTTAATAAGGAAGAAAACTGCCAGCGATAGAGAGGATCGTGATTTGCCTAATTTTCTCTCTAGTCTCATGTGTTTGCACCAGGGGCTTTTATGTCCAAAACCAACGAAATTTCCCCTCCCAGCCCATGCGTTAATATTCGTGCACGAAAACTATACACCCTATATCAAGGAACGGAGGGAGTATAATGGACTAACCGATGCTTCCAAGGACCACTTGGATAGTTGTTCTGGTTGTGTTTTCAGGGAAAGAACACTCGATCATGCTGAATTGCTATTGATTAAGCTTAATTTCTAATGAAAATAATTGGACTCTTCCCGAGCCAACTCCTGAGCCAATTCCTGAGCCAACTCCTAATCCAACTCCGAAGAAAAGAGGTGTTCTATTTCTCAGTCCAGAATATATGCAAGAGGCAAAGAAATCTATGAAAGAAAAAGGTATTAAAGCTGAAGATGTTAAGAATTTACCTCATGTTGAAGAAATACACGGTCTTAACATACCACTTATTGAAGAAACACATGGTCTTGATAACCCGGCACAGATAGTGAAGGTAAATTCTCTATAGATATGATAAAGTTGAAATCCCGTCTACTAAGTTTGCTAGCCAATGTTTGGATGAATTTGATGACTTTATGGCTAGACAAGAAAATTTCAATGCTTATGTTGGTAGACAATTAAAGAATAATGCTTATATGATTGGACACTTGAGTGATTATATGTCTAGAGTTAAAGGTGAACTTACACTCATTAGCAAACATGCTTCTATGGTTAACACTCAAGCAGAACAAGTACTTAAAGCTCAAAATGATTTGCTCAACGAATTAAATAACAAACATGATTTTGCTGTTAGAGTGGCTACTAGAACAGGTAAAATGACTCAGGAAGCTTTGTATCCTGGAGGCCACCCTAAGAGAATTGAGCAAGATTCTCAGAGAAATAATGTAGATGCACCTAGTCCTTCTAAAAAGAAGAAAAAGAAAAATGATAGGACTTTGCATGCTTCTAGTGAACCTGTTGTAGACACACCTAAGAATCTCAATGATATTTCTATTTCTGATGCTGAAACACAATCTGGCGATGAACATGAAACTAATGATAATGTTAATGATAATGTTCATGTTTATGCTCAACCTAGTAATAATAATGATGTAGAGATTGAACCAGTTGATCTTGATAACCCACAATCAATGAATCAACGTTATGATAAGAGAGATTTTGTTGCTAGGAAGCACGATAAAGAAAGAGAACCATGGGTTCAGAAACCCATGCCTTTTCCTCCTAAGCCATCCAAGAAAAAGGATGATGAGGATTTTGAGTGCTTTGCTGAAATGATTAGACCTATCTTTTTGCGTATGCGTTTAACTGATATGCTTAAAGTGAATCCTTATGCTAAATACATGAAAGATATCATTACAAATAAGAGAAAGATACCAGAAGCTAAAATTTCCACCATGCTTTCTAATTACACTTTTAAGGGTGGAATACCTAAGAAACTTGGAGATCCAGGAGTACCAACTATACCATGCTCCATTAAAAGAAACTATGTTAAAACTGCTTTATGTGATCTTGGAGCCGGTGTTAGTGTTATGCCTCTCTCTTTATATCATAGACTTGAATTGAATAAGTTGACACCTACTGAAATATCTTTGCAAATGGATGATAAATCAACTGCTATACCTGTCGGTATTGGTGAGGATGTGCCTGTTGTGGTTGCAAACGTTACTATCTTAACAGACATTGTTAGTCTTTGATATTCCCAAGGACGATAGTATGTCAATTATCGTTGGTAGACCATTTTTGAACACTGCAGGGGCTGTTATTGATTGCAACAAAGGCAATGTCACTTTTCATGTTAATGGTAATGAGCATACAGTAAACTTTACGAGGAAACAACCTCCAGTTCAGAGTATCAACTCTATTGGAAAAATTCCATCAATTATTATTGGAGGTTTTGAATTTCCTCTTCCTACTGTCAAGAAGAAATATGATATTCTTATTATTGGGGATGTGAAATCCCCGTTGAGGTAACCTAGTGTTATTCGAAATTTCTCCGGTTTCATGCGATTCAGAATGAGTTTGTTAACAAGACTTGATCAACCTTGTTAGTGGATTCCTTTTGATGAGCATGAGATGGATGAAGTTAGAAGGCACAACCTTCTGTACCCTCCTTTTGCTTTCTGTTATTTAGATTAAATAAAGCAAAAATAGTATTTTCCGTCTGTTTTTTGAATTATCCATCCAATAAAAAATACCGCAAAAATAAAAGTTCTCCAAATGCCCTGAAAATTTAGTATGATTTTTTCTGGAATATTTGAGAATATCTGGCACCGAGAACACATTAAGGGGAGCTAGCACCTGGCTGTGAGGGTCAGGGGCGCGCCCTACCCCCCTAGGCGCGCTCCCCGCCTCGTGGGCCCATGGTGGCCCCCCTCCACTTATTCTAGTACCCATGCTCTTCTTCTTCCTCCCAAAAAAATCATTATCCAGCTCAAGCACGAGTTCTAGCTCATTTGCTACCATTTTCGATCTCATTGCTCAAAGCTCCATTCACAAAACTGCTTTGGGCGATTGTTCTTTGGTATGTGACTCCTCCAATGGTCCAATTAGTTTGTGTTCTAGTGCTTTATTCATTGCCAATCTGTGCTTCCTAGGTGACCCTGTTCTTGAGCTTGCACGTCAAATTTATATGGTCCGAAGTAGTTGTAATGCATGATATAGTCTCTAGGCACTTGTGGGAGTAGTTTCTATCAATATTGTTGAGTTTGGTTCACTTTTATTTTGAGTTACTAAAAAATTTCAAAAAAAATTCAGAGGAAGAAATATGTCTAGGAAAATGTACCAAGGTGGTTCTTGAAGAAAGCAAGCACCTAAGATCGCAAAACGTGAGCAGGATGATGAACCACCGAGGGAAGCTCACGTGCGGCCTTGTGAATGGCCGTCAGAGGAGTTTATGGTTAGAGCAGGCATCAAGGATGAATTTGATGCATATGTGCATAATGCCAATCTTGAGGACTTCATGCAAGATAAGTGCCCTCAATACTACCATTTAACTGATTCCTCTGTGAGAAGGTTTAAATTTACATCTTCACGCAATTCTCAAAATGTCCTGTTTGATCTTTATGATAAATCATATACCATTGACCTAGAAGATTTTACTACCGCTTGTAAACTCCCGCAGTGGGGTAGTGTTAATGAACCTCGTAAATCTGAATATAAAGACTTTCTTGCTAGTATCACTGTGCGAGAGTCTAGAGAAATAGCACAAGCTACCATAGGGAGCATTCATTTCCCTGCTATACATTATTTTGCTCTCTTCATAGGTAGATGCATTAACGGTAAAGATGAAGCTTGTCACATGTGTGTTCCGGATCTTTGTGTTCTCAAGAGTGTTGTATTAGGTGATAAACAATATAACTTGGGAGCAATTGTTGCACGTAGGTTGCATAATAATGGTTTAGATGGAGACTTGCTTGGAGGGATTTATGCGACCCGTGTGGCAAATTATCTTGGTATACCTGTACATGAAAATGATAGGGAGTTGCCTCCTGCTTATTTAGATTACAATGCCATGGTTAATCATCATTTTCTTGAGAGGAATGAACAAATCCTCCAGTACGACTAATCTTTGACAGATGTCGCGCTATCCATATTACTCTCCCTGCTCCTGCTTTCTTTGTCTATCAAGCAAAAATAAGATATGTTATAACCAGGGAGGAGGCGAACGAGTACGAGAGGAGGACGGAGGCAGCTCGCCACCAAGCTGCAGTTCATGATGCAATGGCTGCCGCATCTTAGTACAACCCTAGTTATAACTTCGGATATCCTCCAGGCCATCCATGGGCATACACCAACTTAGGCCAAAAGCCTAAGCTTGGGGGAGTACGTATTTCTCACCGACATTACATTCACGTTCAGACACTCATGCTAGTTGTCGGTGCTCATACTTTTTCATTGTACTATCCATGCTAGTTTATTTTCTTTTCTTGCTTTCTTCTTGTGTGTTTAAATAACCTTAAGAAAAACAAAAAAATAGCTAGTTTACTTTCCATGCTTGCTAGTAGTAGTAATTAAAAGAAAATCCAAAAAGATTTCTCGTTCTTCTTTTGCTTGTTGGGAGCTTTCCCGTGTAAATAGTTTTATTTCTTTTATTTCCTTTGGGGGTCTAGAGGAGAAGACCATAATGAAAATGTTGAGTGGCTCTCATATGCATTATTGTTGATTTAACCAAGAGCCCATATTACCTTGTCTTCTCCCTTGAATTGAATTCTTGCAGATTCCAGCTTAGTCCAATGCACGTGCACTATTATTATTATTATTATTATTATTATTATCCACACCTTTAGGTCGTGCAAGTGAAAGGCAATAATGACGATATATGATGGACTGATTGAGATGAGAGAAGCTGGTATGAACTCGACCTCTCTTGTTTTTGTAAATATGATTAGTTCATCGTTCCTGATTCAGCCTATTGTGAATAAACATGTTTGCAATGACAATTAGAGATTATAGTTTCTTATGCCATGCTTAATTACCTAGGAGTTTATAATGGTTTACCTTGCGTGCCAACATGCTATTAAAATGGTTGTGATGTGGTATGATAGGGTGGTATCCTCCTTTGAATGATTCGAGTGACTTGACTTGGCACATGTTCACGCATGTAGTTGAAACAAAATCAACATAGCCTTCACGATATTTATGTTCATGGTGGATTATATCCTACTCATGCTTGCACTCGGTGTTGATTAATTTTAATGCATGTTCGTGACTGTTGTCGTTCTCTAGTTGGTCGCTTCCCAGTCTCTTTCTAGCCTTCACCTGTACTAAGCGGGAATACTGCTTGTGCATCCAAATCGATAAACCCCACAGTTATTCCATATGAGTCCACCATACCTTCCTATATGTGGTATCTACCTGCTGTTCCAAGTAAATTTGTATGTGCCAAACTCTAAACCTTCAAATAAAATTCTGTTTTGTATGCTCGAACAGCTCATGTATCAACTAGGGTTGTTTGTATCTTCCATGTTAGGCGGATTATTCTCAAGAGGAGTGGACTCCTCTCCTCATTCACGAGAAAATGGCTGGTCACCGGGATGCCCAGTCCCATGCTCAAATCAAATTAAAATAATTGCAAACAAAACTCCCCCAGGTTGTTATTAGTTGGAGGCACCCGTTGTTTCGGGCAAGCCATGTATTGATGCTTGTTGGTGGTGGGGGAGTATAAACTTTACCATTCTGTTTGGGAACCGCCTATAATGTGTGTAGCATGGAAGATATCGAGATCTCTTAGTTGCTATGTTGACAGTGAAAGTATACCACTCAAAATGTTATTTACCTCTATTTCAAAATCGAGCTATGGCACCTCTACAAATCCCTGCTTCCCTTTATGAAGGGCCTATCTATTTAATTTTATGTCGAGTCATCACCCTCTTATTAAAAAGCACCCGCTGGAAAGCACCGCTGTCATTTGCATGCATTACTATTAATTTATATTAGGTATGACTATGAGTGGATCTCTTTTACCATGAATTACAATGTCTAGTCAATCCTTGATCTTCAGAGGTGCTCTGCATTTATGTTTTGCGGTCTCAGAAAGGGCTAGTGAGATACCATCTTGTTATATCATATTATGATTGTTTTGAGAAAGTTTTGTCATCTGAGTTTTATTATTATTGCTCGCTAAGTTGATTATGCCATTGATATGAGTAACATGAGACCTAAGAGTTATTGTGAATATGGTTAGTTCATAATCTTTGCTAAAAACTTGAATGCTAGATTTACATTTTTGCAACAACAAGAGCAAACAGAGTTTGTAAAAGTTTTTCTTTATCACTTTCAGTTTGTCAACTGAATTGCTTGAAGACAAGCAAAGGTTTAAGCTTGGGGAGTTGATACGTGTCCGTCGTATCTACTTTTCCAAAAAAATTGCCCTTGTTTTGGACTCTAACTTGCATGATTTGAATGCAACTAACCCGGACTGACGCTGTCTTCAGCAGAACTGCCATGGTGTTATTTTTATGCAGAAATAAAAGTTCTCAGAATGACCTGAAAATCCACGGAGCACTTTTTGGAATTAATAAAAAATACCGGGGAAAGAATCAGCACCAGGGGGCCCACACCCTGTCCACGAGGGTGGGGGGCGCGCTCCCCTAGGACGTGCCCTCCTGCCTTGTGGGCCCCCTGGACCTCCACTGACCTCAACTCCAACTCCATATATTTGCGTTCACGGAGAAAAAAATCAGAGAGAAAGATTCATCGCGTTTTACGATACAGAGCCGCCTCCAAGCCCTAAAAATCTCACGGGAGGGCTGATCTGGAGTCCGTTCGGAGCTCCAGAGAGGGGGATTCGTCGCCGTCGTCATCATCAACCATCCTCCATCACCAATTTCATGATGCTCACCGTCGTGCTTGAGTAATTTCATCGTAGGCTTGCTGGATGGTGATGGGTTGGATGAGATTTACCATGTAATCGAGTTAGTTTTGTTAGGGTTTGATCCCCAGTATCCACTATGTTATGAGACTGATGTTGCTATGACTTTGCTATGCTTAATGCTTGTCACTAGGGCCCGAGTGCCATGATTTCAGATCTGAACCTATTATGTTTTCATGAATATATGTGAGTTCTTGATCCTATCTTGCAAGTCTATAGTCACCTATTATCTGTTATGATCCGACAACCCAGAAGTGACAATAATCGGGATACTTCTCGGTGATGACCATAGTTTGAGGAGTTCATGTATTCATTATGTGTTAATGCTTTGGTCTGGTACTCTATTAAAAGGAGGCCTTAATATCCCTTAGTTTCCATTAGGACCCCGCTGCCACGGGAGGGTAGGATAGAAGATGTCATGCAAGTTCTTTTCCATAAGCACATATGACTATATTCATAATACATGCCTACATTACATTGATGAACTGGAGCTAGTTCTATGTCACCCTAAGTTATTACTGTTACATGATGAACCGCATCCGACATAATTATCCATCACCGATCCAATGCCTACGAGTTTTTCACATATTGTTCTTTGCTTATTTACTTTACTATAGCTACTGTTACAATTACTACAAAACTGTTACTGTTACTTTTGCTACTGTTACCGTTACTTCCATACTACTTTGCTAGTAAAAAATTGCTGCAGATACTAAGTTATCCAGGTGTGGTTGAATTGACAACTAAACTGCTAATACTTGAGAATATTCTTTGGCTCCCCTTGTGTCGAATCAATAAATTTGGGTTGAATACTCTACCCTCGAAAATTGTTGCGATCCCCTATACTTGTGGGTTATCAGTATGTCTATTTTGTATCATGTTTTCCTACTATTATTTATTATTTTTAGGTCATCATTTCAGTTGATGATACTGTTCTATGCCTTTTCTCTCTTATTTTACAAGTTTCACATGACGAGGGAGATGCCGACAGCTGGAATCCTGGACCGGAAAAGGCTACAACAGAGATAGATATTCTTTTGGAATATATAAAAAGTATTGGTGGAAGAAATGCCATCAGGGGGGCCACCAGGGAGCGACAAGCTTAGGGGGCACGCCCCACCCCCTCGGTGTGCCCTATGAGCTTGTGCGGCCCCTAGCAGGCCTCTAGTGCCCATCTTCTACTATATGATGCCATTTTCCCTAAACAAAATCAGAAGAAGACATTCGGGACAAAGCACCGTCGTCTCGAGGTAGAACCTAGGCAGAAGCACTGCCGCTCTCCGACGGAGTGATTCCACCGCGGACACTTCCCTCCAGGAGGGGAAAATCAAACCATCAACATCACCAATGATCCTCTCATTGTGGGAGGACCAATATTCATCAACATCTTCACCAGCACAATCGCATCTCAAACCCTAGTTCATATCTTGTATCCGATTTTGTCTCACAACCTCATATTGGTACATATGGGTTGCTAGTAGTGTTGATTACTCCTTATAGTTGATGCTAGTTTGTTTATTTGGTGGAATATTAAATGTTCAGATCCTCAAGCATATTCAATACCCCTCTGATCTTGAACATGAATATGATTTGTGAGTAGTTACTTTTGTTCTTGAGGACATGGGAGAAGACTTGTTATAAGTATCATGTGATGTTGGTATTCGATCGATATTTGATGATATGTATGTCGTTGCTTCCTTTAGTGTTGTCATGGGAACGTCGAATACATGACACTTCACCATACCTGGGCCTAAGGGAAGGCATTGTGGAGTTATAAGTAGATGATGCGTTGCTAGAGTGACAAAATCTTAAATCCTACTTTATGTGTTATTCCTTAAGGGCTAATTTGGATCCATATGTTTCATGCTATTGTTAGATTTATCTTAATTCATCTTTCGTAGTTGTGGATGCTTGCCAGAGGTGGTAATAGTAAGTGGGTTGCTTGTTCAAGTAAGAACAACACCCAAGCACCAGTCCACCCACATATCAAATTATCAAAGTAGCGAACGTGAATCAACTAAACATGATGAACATGACTAGACAACAATTCCCATGTGTCCTCGAGAGCACTTTGCTTGTTATAAGAGAACTTTGTGGCTTGTACTTTGCTATAAAAAGGATCGGGACAGCTTGCTGTGCCTTTGTTAGAATTGCTACTTATTACTTGTTACAAATTATTTTGCTACAGAACTATCTATCACCGCTACTTTTAGTACTTGCAGATAATACCTTGTTGAAAACCGCTTATCATTTCCTTCTGCTCCTCATGGGGTTCGACAATCTAACTTATAGAAAGGACTATGATTGATCCCCTATACTTGTGGGTCATCAAGACTCTTTTCTCGCGCCATTGCCGGAGAGTGAAGAGCCATTAGTAGGTGGAATTTGGTAAGGAACATTTATATTACATGCTGAAATTTACTGCCACCTGTCACTATGGAAAATAATCCTTTAAGGGATTTATTCGGGGTATCTTCACCTCCACCGGAAGCAATAAGAGTTTCCCCTCAACCTACTGAACCTTCTAGAAATATTTATGGGATCCCTTCGGGCATGTTAGAGAAACTACTAACTAATACTTATCCAGGAGATGGAACGGTACAGCCTGATATGCACTTACTCTATGTGGATGAACTTTTTGGATTGTTTAAGCTTGCAAGTTTATCTGAGGATGGATATAAGAAGAAGGTATTCCCTTGATATTTAGAGGGGAAGGCATTGACATCGTATAGACTATTGGATTACACTAAAACATGGGATTAGAACCGATTGAAGATTTTATTTCATTAGAAGTTTTATCCTATGCATTTGGTTCATCGTGATCGGAATTATATATATAACTTATGGCCTTGTGAAGGAGAAAGTATCGCTCAAGCTTGGGGATGCTTAAATATATGATGCACACATGCCCCAATCATGAGCTCTCAATAGAAATTATTATTCAAAACATCTATGCTTGGCTTTCTCATAATGATCAATCCATGCTCGATTCTTCTTCTACTGGTTCCTTTATGAATAAAACTATTGAATTCAAATGGCGTATTCTAGAAAGAATTAAACGCAACCCTGAAGATTGGGAAGTCAACAAAGGTAAAGCGTCATATATAAAACTTGAGTTTGACTGTGTTAAATCTTTTATGGAAACTCATGCTTTTTGTAAGTTTAGTACTAAATATGGACTTTACTCTAAGAAAGTAGCTTCCTTTTGTGAATCATTAGCTACTCATGTTGATCTCCCTAAGGAGAAGTGCTTTAAATTTCATACACCTATTGAAGACAATTGTGAAGAACCCATTATAGTTAAAGATGAAACAATTATCTATAATGTTGATCTAGTTGTGCCTACTTCTTATATTTAGAAACCACCTTTTGTTGTTAGGATTAAGGAACATGCTAAGGCTTCAACTATGGTTAATAAAAGTAATATTAAAACACCTAGACCCTCGGAACTAATAAGTGTAGAACCTAATATTGCAATGGTTAAAGATCTTTTGGTTCATAATATTGATGGACATGTCATTTATTTCTGTGAGGAAGCAACTAGGATTGTTGAACCCGATCCTATAGATAAAAACAAACGTGTTATCCGCATGCCTGTTGTTTCCATTGAAATAGGAGATCATTGTTATCATTCTTCTATGTCATATGGGTGCGAGTGTAAGTTCTATTCCTTTTACTTTATGTCAAGAAATCATGAATTATTTTGCACTTGTTGAGATAGAATACATTGATGTTACTATTAAGCTTGCAAACAGAGATACTATTTCACCGCTTGGGATAGTTAGAGATGTTGAAGTCTTGAGTGATAAGATCAAATACCCTACAAATTTTCTAGTTCTTGGATCTCCACAAGATGATATTTCTCGTATTATATTTGGTAGACCTTTTCTGAATATAGTAAATGCTAAGATTGATTGCACTAGGGAAATGGTCAGTGTTAATTTTGGGGATGTATCTGATGAATTAAATTTCTCTAAATTTCGTAGACAACCTGATGATAAATAAATGTCTAGTAAAGATGAAACTATTGGTCTTGCTTCTATTGTCGTACCTCCTACTGAACCGTTAGAACAATATTTGCTGCAACATGAAAATGATATATGATGTCTACTATACAACTTATTCTTGTAGACTCGTGTTGGACCTTGATACGTCCATTTTGCATCATGCTTTTATATCGATATTTATTGCATTATGGGTTGTAACTACACATTATGTCACAATACTTATGCCTTTTCTCTCTTATTTCACAAGGTTTACATGAAGAGGGAGAATGTCGGCAGCTGGATTCTGGGTTGGGAAAGGAGCAAATATTAGAGACCTATTCTGCACAACTCCAAAAGTCTTGAAACTCCACGAAAGTCAGTTTTGGAATATATTAAAAATATTGGGCGAAGAGAGCACCAGAGGGGGGCCACCCATAGTCCACGAGGGTGGGGGCGCGGCCTACCCCCCTGGGCGCGCCCCCTGCCTCGTGGGCCACCTGGAAGCCCCCCGATGCCCATCTTCTGGTATAAGGTGTCTTTTTCCCTGGAAAAAATCATAAGGAAGCTTTCGGGACAAAGCGCCGCCATCTCGAGGCGAAACCTTGGCGGACCAATCTAGGGCTCCGGCGGAGCTGTTCTGCCGGGGAAACATCCCTCCGGGAGGGGGAAATCATCGCCATCATCATCACCATCGAACCTTTAATCAAGAGGGGGTCAATCTCCATCAACATCTTTGCCAGCACCATCAACTCTCAAACCCTAGTTCATCTCTTGTATCCGATCTTTGTCTGAAAACCTCAGATTGATACCTGTGGGTTGCTAGTAGTGTTGATCACTCCTTGTAGTTGATGCTAGTTGGTTTATTCGGTGGAAGATCATATGTTCAGATCCATTATGCATATTAATACCCCTCTGATTATGAACATGAATATGATTTGTGAGTAGTTACGTTTGTTCCTGAGGACATGGGAGAAGTCTTGTTATAAGTAGTCATGTGAATTTGGTATTCGTTCGATATTTTGATGAGATGTATGTTGTCTTTCCTCTAGTGGTGTTATGTGAACGTCGACTACATGACACTTCACCATTGTTTGGGACTAGAGGAAGGAATTGGGAAGTAGTAGGTATATGATGGGTTGCTGGAGTGAAAGAAGCTTAAACCCTAGTTTATGCGTTGCTTCGTAAGTTGCTGATTTGGATCCATATGTTTCATGCTATGGTTAGGTTAACCTTAATTCTTCTTTCATAGTTGCGAATGCTTGCGAGAGGGGTTAATCATAAGTGGATGCTTGTCCAAGGAAGGGCAGTACCCAAGCACCGGTCCACCCACATATCAAATTATCAAAGTAACGAACGCGAATCATATGAGCATGATGAAAACTAGATTGACGATAATTCACATGTGTCCTCGGGAGCGCTTTCCTTTATATAAGAGTTTGTCCAGGCTTGTCTTTGGCTACAATAAGGATTGGGCCACCTTGCTGCACCTTAGTTAATTTGGACGCTTGTTACCCATTACGAATTAGCTTATCACAAAACTATTTGTTACCGATAATTTTAGTGCTTGCAGAGAATACCTTACTGAAAACCGCTTGTCATTTCCTTCTGCTCCTCGTTGGGTTCGACACTCTTACTTATCGAAAGGACTACGATAGATCCCCTATACTTGTGGGTCACCAAGACTCTCTTCTGGCGCCGTTGCCGTGGAGTGAAGCGCCTTTGGTAAGTGGAACTTGGTAAGAAAACATTTATATAGTGTGCTGAAATTTACTATCATTTCTTACTATCGAAACTAATCCTTTGAGGGGCTTGTTCGGGGTATCTTCACCCCTACCAGTAGAGCAAAGTGTTGCTCCTCAACCTACCGAACCTACTGAAAATGTTTACTTTGAGATTCATTTGGGTATGATAGAGAAACTGCTAGCTAATCCTTTTACAGGAGATGGAACATTACATCCCGATATGCACCTAATCTACGTGGATGAAGTTTTTGGATTATTTAAGCTTGAAGGTATGCCCGAGTATGTTATCAAGAAGAAACTCTTCCCTTTATCTTTGAAGGGAAAGGCATTGACATGGTTTAGGCTATGTAATGATATTGGATCATGGAACTACAATCGATTGAAATTGGAATTTCATCAGAAGTTTTATCCTATGCATCTGGTTCATCGTGATCGTAAATATATATATAATTTTTGGCCTCATGAAGGAGAAAGTATCGCTCAAGATTGGGGGAGGCTGAAGTCAATGTTATATTCATGCCCCAATCATGAGCTCTCAAGAGAAATTATTATTCAAAAAAATTATGCTTGGCTTTCTCTCAATAATCGCTCCATGCTCGATACTTCTTGTACTGGTTCTTTTATGATGAAGACTATTGAGTTCAAATGGGATTTATTGGAAATAATTAAATGCAACTCTGAAGATTGGGAACTTGACGAAGGTAAGGAGTCAGGTATAACACCTAAGTTTGATTGTGCTAAATCTTTTATGGATACCGATGCTTTTCGTGAATTTAGCACTAAATATGGACTTGACTCTGAGATAGTAGCTTCTTTTTGTGAATCATTTGCTACTTATGTTGATCTCCCTAAGGAGAAGTGGTTTAAATATCATCCTCCCATTGAAGTAAAGGTAGTAGAACCTATTAAGGTTGAATAAAAGACTGTTACTTATAATATTGATCCTATTATTCCTACCGCTTATATTGAGAAACCACCTTTCCCTGTTAGAATAAAGGATCATGCTAAAGCTTCAACTGTGGTTCGTAAGAGTAATGCTAGAACACCTACACCCCCTGAGCAAATTAAAGTTGAACCTAGTATTGCTATGGTTAAAGATCTCTTGGTCGATAATATTGATGGGCATGTTATTTACTTCTGTGATAAAGCCGCTAGAATTGCTAGACCCGGTACTAAACATAAACAAAGACTTGTTGTTGGCATGCCTGATGTTTCTGTTAAAATAGGAGATCATTGTTATCATGGCTTATGTGATAAGGGTGCTAGTGCGAGTGCAATACCTCATTCCTTATGCAAATAAATTATGGATGATATTGCACCTGATGAGATAGAAGATATTGATGTTACTATTAAGCTTGCTAATAGAGATACTATTTCACCAGTTGGGATTGTTAGAGATTTTGAAGTCTTGTGTGAGAAAATTAAATATCCTATTGATTTTCTTGTTCTTGGTTCCCCACAAGATGACTTTTCTCCCATTATATTTGGTAGACCCTTCTTGAATACTGTTAATGCTAAGATAGACCGCGAAAAGGATATTGTTACTGTTGGTTTGGGGGAAATGCCTCATGATTTTAATTTTGCTAAATTCCGTAGAAAACCCCATGATAAAGAATTGCCTAGTAAAGATGAAATAATCGGTCTTGCTTCTATTGCCATGCCTCCTAATGATCCTTTAGAACAATATTTGCTAGATCATGAAAATGATATGTTTATGAATGAAAGAAGGGAAATAGATGAAGTATTCTTTAAACAGGGACCTATATTGAAACACAACTTGCCTGTTGAAATTCTAGGGATCCTCCTCCACCCAAGGGTGATCCCGTGTTTGAGCTTAAACATTTACCTGATACTCTTAAATATGCTTATATTGATGAAAAGAAGATATATCCTGTAATTATTAGTGCTAACCTTTAAGAGCAGGAAGAAGAGAAATTATTGAAAACTCTGAAGAAGCACCGTGCTGCTATTGGGTATACTCTTGATGATCTTAAGGGCATTAGTCCCACTCTATTCCAACACAAAATAAAGCTGGAGAAAGATGCTAAACCACTTGTTGATCACCAATGATGGTTAAATCCTAAGATGAAGGAAGTGGTAAGAAATGAAATATTAAAGCTTCTGGAGGCAGGTATAATTTATCCTGTTGTTGATAGTCAGTGGGTAAGTCATGTCCATTGTGTCCCTAAGAAGGGAGGTATTAGTATTATTCCTAATGATAAAGATGAATTGATCCCACAAAGAATTGTTATAGGTTATAGAATGGTGATTGATTTCCGGAAATTAAATAAAGCTACTAGAAAAGATATTACCCCTTACCTTTTATTGATCAAATGCTGGAAAGATTGTCCAAACATACACATTTTTGCTTTCTAGACGGTTATTCTACTTTATCTCAAATACCTGTGTCAAAAGAGGATCATGATAAGACCACTTTTACTTGCCCTTTTGTTACCTTTGCTTATAGACGTAAGCCCTTTGGTTTATGTAATGCACCTGCTACCTTTCAAAGATGTATGACTGCCATATTCTCTGACTTCTGTGAAAATATTGTTGATGTTTTCATGGATGATTTCTCCATGTATGGAACTTCTTTAATGATTTCTTAAGCAACCTTGATCAAGTTTTGCAGAGATGTGAAGAAACTAATCTTGACTTGAATTGGGAGAAGTGCCACTTTATGGTTAATGAAGGTATTGTCTTGGGGCATAAGATTTCTGAAAGAGGTATTGAAGTTGATAAAGCTAAAGTTGATGATATTGAAAAGATGTCGTGTCCTACGGATATCAAAGGTATAAGAAGTTTCCTTGGTCATGCCGGTTTTTATAGAAGGTTCATTAAAGACTTCTCTAAAATTTCTAGGCCTCTGACTAATCTCTTACAAAAAGATGTTCCTTTTGTCTTTGATGATGATTGTGTAGAAGAATTTGAAATACTTAAGAAAGCCTTGATTTCCGCACCTATTGTTCAGCCACCTGATTGGAATTTACCCTTTGAAATTATGTGTGATGCTAGTGATTATGATGTAGGTGCTGTTCTAGGACAATATGATAGTAAAACTCTAGGCAATGCCCAAATAAATTATGCTACCACTGAAAATGAATTTTTAGCAGTTGTATTTGCTTGTGATAAGTTCAGACCTTATATTGTTGATTCCAAAGTAACTGTTCACAGTGATCATGCTATTAAATACCTTATGGAAAAGAAAGATGTTAAACCTAGACTTATTAGATGGGTTCTCTTGCTACAAGAATTGATTTGCATATTATTGATAGAAAGGGAGCTGACAACCCCGTTGCAGGCAACTTGTCTAGGTTAGAAAATATTCTTGATGACCCACTACCTATTGATGATAGCTTTTTTGATGAACAATTGGCTATCATAAATGCTTCTTGTACTGCTCCATGGTATGTTGATTATGCTAATTTGTTGCTAAATTTATACCACCTAGTTTCTCATACCAGCAAAAGAAAAAGTTTTTCTATGATTTAAGACATTACTTTTGGGATGATCCACACCTTTATAAAGAAGGAGTAGATGGTGTTATTAGACGTTGTGTACCTGAGCATGAACAGGAACATATCCTACACAAGTGTCACTCCGAGGCATATGGAGAACACCACGCTAGAGATAGAACTACACATAAGGTATTGCAATCCGATTTTTTATTGGCCTTCTCTCTTCAAAGATGCCAGTAAGTTTGTCTTGTCTTGTGATGAATATCAACAAGTTGGTAATATTAGTAGACGTCAAGAAATGCCTATGAACTATTCACTTGTTATTGAACCATTTGATGTTTGGGGCTTTAATTATATGGGACTGTTTCCTTCCTCTAATGGGTATACACATATTTCAGTTGTTATTGATTATGTTACTAAGTGGGTAGAAGTTATTCCAACTAGTAGTGCTGATCATAACACTTCTATTAAGATGCTTAAAGAAGTTATTTTTCCGAGGTTTGGAGTCCCTAGATACTTAATGACTGATGGTGGTTCACATTTTATTCATTGTGCTTTTTGTAAAATGCTTGCTAAGTATGAAGTTAATCATAGAATTGCATCTCCATACCATCCACAGTCTAGCGTTCAAGTAGGATTGAGTAATAGAGAGCTTAAATTAATTTTGCAAAAGACTGTTAATAGATCTTGTAAGAATTGGTCCTTGAAACTTGATGATGCATATGGGCCTATAGAACTGCATATAAAAATCCTATGGGCATGTCTCCGTATAAAATGGTTTATGGAAAAGCATGTACTTACCTCTCGAACTAGAACATCAGGCATATTGGGCTATTAAACAGCTCAATTATGATTTCAAATTTGCCAGTGAGAAGAGGTTATGTAGCGACCAGACCTCAAACAGTCTGATCTCTGTGCTTTAGTGTCATCCCTGGATCAGTAATGCTGACACGTACAGTACTTGAAGGATTTATAACAGAGTAGCAATCACACACTTATTACATCGAATGTCTCAAAAGAGAACTCATTACAATAAATATGGCTTAAGGCCATCTAATAACGATAACAACGGAAGGCTTGGAAGATAAGTGAGTCCATCAACTCCAACGGCATCACTGAGTATAGAACCATGATCCTAAGGCATCTTACTCGTCGTATAAAAAGTCTGCAACATGAATGTTGCAGGCCGAAAACAGGTCAGCACATGCAATATGCTGTCAATGTAACACATAGAGAGTAATGGACAAAAATATGCTATACTACATGCATATATGGCTGGTGGGAAGCTCTATGGTTACAGTTTTGCATAAAGCCAATTTTTCCCTACTGCAATGGAATAAATTTTATTTAACTATCATGGTGGTTGTTAAACATTGAGAATGGTTGACAACATTCTCAATCCCAATTAAGCATCATCATTAAAACCCAACAATATTAATTAAAGTCACATGATGAGATTCGCATGATAATCCATGTACTAGATACTCAAGATGTCCATAACTGGGGACACGGCTAACCATGATTAGTTTATACACTCTGCAGAGGTTTGCGCACTTTTCCCCACAAGACTTGATCTCCTCCGTTTGGGATTCTGGCACTACATGATGTTTGAGAAAATGGATGACCGAGACATAGTCTTTCAGAAGCGCTAGCACCGTACGATCGGGTAGACAGTACCAACCTACATCCCCTACATCTGCTAGTCTACCACTGTAAGAGTTCGCACGACTTAATCAACTATGCTAGAGCCCATAGTAGCTTGTGGCTGCACACGAAAGTTTCTAGCATGAATAATCTCATGATCCCTTTGAGCATGGGTGGTGGTCCATAAAGAAAATAGGCAATCGCTGGAATACCCAGGTGCCTCAATCCACCCATATGTGTGTTTAAGTTGCCACCTTAAATAAACCATTAATTAACAATCTCACATCTGTCATGGATACACTCACCCAATCCACGTCTACTAGCATAGCATGGAATAAATAAGCAAACGTAGATTAACTCCCAGGGGTTTGATAATATAACAGGTAATAGGTACTACCTCAATCTACTTCCCAAAACCCACATATTAATTAGATCCTAATCATGCAATTGTTTGAGGATTGATCTAATGCAATAAAACTGGGTATGAAAGGGATATGATCAAAGTGTTACTTGCCTTGCTGATGATCCACGAAACCTAGAGATTCAAAGTAGCAAGCCGCACACTCCAGGTACTCTATCGCAAAAAACAAGCATACAATAAGTACTCATCTAATGCACGGGTAAAACTCAAATAAGAGATCTAACCAGAAAGTTCAACTTAAGAACTCCGGTTTGCAAAAAGAATCAATTCGAACGAAGCAACGAAAGTCAAACGGCGAAAGAAACAAGCTTCGTTTACTAATCTGGATCTAAGTCAAATTTTAGAGTAGCAAAAACTTGTTTGAGTTGGTTAAACAGAAAGAGAGTTTCGAGACGAAACTCTAGGCGCTTGAATCGCCTGATTCCGATAAACGAGCGAAAAGTTATACTAGAACGAAAATCGGATCAGAAATCGCGATCAGAAATAACCGCGGAAAATCCGAGAAAAAGAAAAACTGATGAACAAATTAACGAATGAATGTTCGTTAACTGAAGCTAAACGGCGAAGTCGTTCGTTAAAACGAAGGAACGGGCGAACACTCACTAAATAAAATAAACCAAAAAAAAATAAAACCGATCTATAAAAAAACGAATCTAGGGTTTCTAAGGAAAAAGCAGATCGGGTTTAAAATAAAACGGACCACGGCGGCGGCGGCGGTTAATACCTCCAGCTCGGCTTCGGCGGGGCTCCGTCGGCTCTGACGGGGCTCTGACGGCTCCGGCGGGGCGGCGGGACGGCGCGGGGTGGCGGGGCTGCGACG
>NC_041383.1:389017942-389044774 GCF_002162155.2 Triticum dicoccoides | reverse complement strand
GGAGGGGTATTTAAGGGGGGGGGGGCTCGACCGGCTTGGGGAAGGGGCAAGGCGGCGGTGGCTCGGGGTCGGACTCCCGAGTCCGGCGGCGACATGGCGGCGGGAGGCGGAGGCGCTGGTGCGGGCCGGCCTGGCTCGGCTGGGCCTTCGGCCCAGTCGGGTGCGAAGATATTTTTTAAATAATTCCGCCGAACTAAGAAATATCCTAGAAAAATAAATAAAAATCTAAAAATGCCAAAACAAATTTTCACCGTCTAAATAAAATATTTAGAACAAGATGAACATTTTCTTGGCCCTAAAATGCGGTTTTGAAAACGTGCAATTTTTTCCTAAATTCAAATAAAATAGCAAAAACTGCAAAATAAAACTTATTTTATTTTTTTATTAAATCCTCAATATTTCTTTATTTTGGGAAAGTCATTTTATTCCCTCTCTCATATTTTTATAATCGAAATAATTGAGGATAAAATAAATAAAATCAAATGATCCTATTTTCAAAATTCGAGAAATCTCAAATATGAAAATAAAGAAATCCCCAACTCTCTCGGAGGGTCCTTGAGTTGCTTAGAATTTCTAGGATCAAACCAAAAGCAAATAAAATATGATATGCATTGATAATCTAGTGTATAACATTCCAAATTGAAAATTTGGGATGTTACAAACCGACCCCCCTTAAGATGAATCTCGCCCTCGAGATTCGGGTTGGCTAGAAAATAGGTGAGGGTGGTCCTTCAACAGATCTTCCTCTCGCTCCCAGGTGGCTTCATCCTCGGTGTGGTGGCTCCACTGAACTTTACAAAACTTGATAACCTTGCTGCGGGTGACTCGGCTGGCATACTCAAGAATCTTGAATGGTTTCTCCTCATAGGTCAAATCACTGTCCAACTGAATCGCTTCCAGGGGCACTATATCTCTCAGCGGTATATCAGCCATCTCCGCGTGGCACTTCTTCAACTGGGAAACGTGGAACACATCGTGAACTCCTGACAATCCTTCGAGAAATTCCAACTTGTAGGCAACTTCTCCCATACGCTCCAAAACTTTGTATGGTCCTACAAAACGTGGCACTAACTTTCCTTTAACTCCAAAGCGCTTAACTCCTCGAAGTGGAGATACTCGAAGATAAACTCTTTCTCCGACTTCGTAAACTGTCTCCTTGCATTTAGAATCTGCATAGCTCTTCTGCCTGGACTGGGCTACCTTGAGCCTATCACGAATCAATTTCACCTTCTATTCAGACTCCTTAATCAAATCCGGTCCAAAAACCTGGCGGTCTCCAACTTCATCCCACGACAATGGGGTCCTGCACCTCCTTCCGTACAAGGCTTCGAAAGGGGCCATCTTCAAGCTGGATTGATAACTGTGGTTGTAAGAAAACTCTGCATATGTCAAATTGTCGTCCCAACTAGATCCATAATCTAGCGCACAAGCTCTCAGCATATCCTCCAAAATCTGGTTGACTCTCTCGGTCCGTCCATCTATCTGCGGGTGAAAAGTTGTATTGAACTCTAGCCTGGTACCCAAAGTTTCATGCAACTGATTCTAGAACTTTGAGGTAAACTAGGTTCCTCTATCTGATACAATGCTCCTCAGAACTCCATGCAGACATACGATCCTGGTCATGTATATCTTTGCCAACTTAGCACTGGTGTAAGTGGTCTTCACGGGTATGAAATGAGCTACCTTCGTCAAACGATCGACTACAACCCAAATCGAGTCGTAGCCTGAACGAGTCCTGGGCAATCCCGTAATGAAATCCATGCCTAGCTTATCCCACTTCCATTCGGGTATTGGCAATGGCTGTAACAATCCTGCTGGCTTCTGATGCTCTGCCTTTACTCTCTGACATACATCACAAACTGCTACATACTCCGCAATATCCTTCTTCATTTTGGTCCACCAGAAAGTATCCTTCAAATCTAAATACATCTTGGTATTTCCTGGGTGAATCGAATATGGTGAATCATGGGCCTCTTGCAGAGTCAACTTCCTGATCTCCGGGTCATTAGGCACATAAACATGGTCTTCAAACCATAGGGTATCTTGCTCATCCTCATGAAATCCTTTAGCTTTTCCTTTGCTCATCTTCTCCTTTATGGAGGCAATCTCCTTGTCAATCTTCTGAGCTTTTCTGATCTTATCCATCAAAGTAGACTGAATCTCCAATGCTGCTACATAGCCTCTCGGAACTATCTCCAAACATAGCTCACGAAGGTCCTCGGCTAACTCCTTCGGTAAATCTTCGGTCATTAGTGTGTTGACATGGCTCTTACGGCTCAACGCATCGGCTACTACGTTAGCCTTTCTGGGATGATAATGCAATCTCATATCATAATCCTTGATGAGCTCCAACCATCTCCTTTGCCTGAGATTCAGCTCCTTCTGCATGAAAATATACTTCAAACTCTTGTGATCCGTGTACACTTCACAATGGTTTCCAATGAGAAAATGTCTCCAAGTCTTCAATGCATGCACTATGGCTGCTAAATCCAAATCATGGGTGGCATAATTTAACTCATGAGATTTCAGCTGTCGTGAAGCATACGAAACAACTCTTCCCTCCTGCATAAGCACTGCTCCAAGTCCTCGACGTGAAGCTTCACAATACACCTTGTAATCCTTGCTCTGATCTGGCAGAATCAACACTGGCGAGGTAACCAAACATTTCTTCAACTCCTGGAAACTGGCCTCACATTCCTCAGTCCATTCGAACTTGGTATCCTTCTTCAACAACTCCGTCATGGGCTTTGCAATCTTTGAAAAATTCTCAATAAATCTCCGGTAGTATCCTGCCAGCCCAAGAAAACTCCGGATCTCTCCAACTGTCGTTAGTGCTACCCAATTTGTCACAATGACAACCTTGGTGGGATCTACTGCAATTCCTTTTACGGATATGACATGTCCGAGGAATCCAACTTCCTTCAACCAAAACTCACATTTGCTGAACTTGGCGTATAACTAATGTTCTCTGAGTTTCTCAAGTACCAAACGCAAATGCTCCTTATGCTCCTCTTTGTTCTTCGAGTAGACCAAAATATCATCAATGAACACCACGACGAACTTATCCAAAAACTCCATCAACACCTTGTTCATCATGTTCATAAAATAGGTACGTGCATTAGTCAGACCAAATGGCATAACAGTGTACTCGTACAGCCCATACCTGGTGGTAAAAGCCATCTTAGGTATATCCTGCTCTCGAATCTTCAACTGATGGTATCCTGATCGCAAATAGATCTTGGAAAATACCTTAGCTCCTTGCAATCGTTCAAACAGATCATTGATCATCGGCAGTGGGTACTTGTTCTTGATTGTTACTGCATTCAGTCCTTGATAATAAACAACCATCCTCAACGATCTGTCCTTCTTCTCCACTGGGAGTATTGGCGATCCCCAAGGCGAAGAACTTGGGCGAATATATCCTTTATCCAGTAAATCTTTAATTTGCTTCTTAATCTCTTCCAAATCCTTTGCAGGCATCCTGTATGGTCTCTTAGATATTGGCCCTGTGCCTGGCAAAAGCTCAATCAAAAACTCAATGTCTTTATCCGGTGGCATGCCTAGCAACTCCTCTGGAAATACGTTAGGGAAATCCTTCACCACTGGTACTTCCTCCTGCACAACTCCTGATAAGGAATTTACTTGAGTCCTCTTCGGCACATGCCGGGATACATACTTGATCCTTCTTCCTTCTGGCGTTGTAAGCAAAATCGTCTTACTAGCGCATTCAATGTTCCCTCCATACTTTGATAACCAATCCATGCCTAATATCACATCCAATCCTTGCAATTCCAAAACTATTAGGTCCGAGGGAAACACGTAGTTACCAATCCTTAATGGTAACCGATCACACCATAGACTAGCCATATACTCTGCTCTTGGAGAGGTTACTAACATGGGTGACCTAAGGGCTTGGGTTGGCAATTTATACTTATCCACAAATCCCCTTGAGATGTATGACTGCGATGCACCAGTATCAAAAAGAACGAGTGCAGTAAATGACTTAACCAAAAACTTACCTATTACTGCATCTGGCAGAGCTTCAACCTCCTCCACTTCAACGTGGTTCACCTGTCCCCTATTGAAAAGGTTCGGCTTCTTCCCTGAGCTTCCATTGCCATTTCCATTCTGGGCTGCAGGACATTCATTAGCATAATGTCCAGTTTTCTGACACTTATAGCAAGTGATTTGGCTCAGGTCTCTATTGGCTGGGGTTGACGGGTTGGTACGATTCTGGCTGTTGCTTCCTCCATTCCTGTTACCATTCTTGGGGAAATTATGATTGTGTGAGCTACCTCCTCCATGGTTATGATGGAAATGTCCTCCAGATTTCGGGGTAAAACGTGGCTTCTGCTGAGCTCCAGAATTGTACTTCCCTTGTCCATACGTCCTCTTGCGGTTTTCAATCTGCTGCTGCTTCCCTTCAATCATAAGAGCACGGTCTACCAACTCCTGGTAGTTGTTGAAAGTTGCTACCATCAACTGCATGCTCAGCTCATCATTCAGTCCTTCAAGAAACTTCTCCTGCTTAGCTGCATCGGTAGCAACGTCATCAGGGGCATAACGTGCTAATTTACTAAAATCATCCACATACTGGCCAACTGTCCGTCCTCCTTGGCGCAAGTTGTGAAACTCACGCTTCTTCATGGCCATAGCTCCTGCTGAAACATGGGCAGTACGGAAAGCCTGCTGAAACTGATCCCATGTGATAGTGTCGATAGGATAAGTGGCTGTGAAATTCTCCCACCATGATGTTGCGGGTCCTTCCAGCTAGTGTGCGGCAAAATGCACCCTATCCGCATTTGTGCATCCTGTAGTGGTAAACTCCCTTTCTATCTTGCGGAGCCAATCATCTGCCACAATCGGCTCGGTGCTACTGGAGAACACCGGTGGATTCAGCCTAAGAAAACGGGTTAAGTGATCAATAGGTGGTGGTGGTGGGTTGTTTTTGTTGTTGTTGTTGTTGTTGTTGTTGTTGTTGTTGTTGTTCCCCTGATTCTGATTCTGGACTAGCAACTGCATCAAGGCATTCTGCTGCTGGATCAACCGAGTGAGCTCTGGTGGGAAAGCAAATCCATTGTCACGTCTCGGAGGCATCTGAGGGTTTAGAAAATATGAGAATATAGAATAGAATGAGGTCTAGAGGGAAAACACTACCAATATGCACATGAGACAAATGCAAACAAAATCACTTCATTCAATCAAGCAAGGGCATACAACGGTCTATCTATCGTTACAAAAGTGTTGGCGTTGTAAGCAAAATCGTCTTACTGGCGCATTCAATGTTCCCTCCATACTTCGATAACCAATCCATGCCTAATATCACATCCAATCCTTGCAATTCCAAAACTATTAGGTCCGAGGGAAACACGTAGTTACCAGTCCTTAATGGTAACCGATCACACCATAGACTAGCCATATACTCTGCTCCTGGCGAGGTTACTAACATGGGTGACCTAAGGGCTTGGGTTGGCAATTTATACTTATCCACAAATCCCCTTGAGATGTATGACTGCGATGCACCAGTATCAAAAAGAACGAGTGCAGTAAATGACTTAACCAAAAACTTACCTATTACTGCATCTGGCAGAGCTTCAACCTCCTCCACGTTAACGTGGTTCACCTGTCCCCTATTGAAAAGGTTCGGCTTCTTCCCTGAGCTTCCATTGCCATTTCCATTCTGGGCTTCAGGACATTCATTGGCATAATGTCCACTTTTTTGACACTTATAGCAAGTGATTTGGCTCAGGTCTCTCTTGGGTGGGGTTGACAGGTTGGTACGATTCTGGCTGTTGCTTCCTCCATTCCTGTTACCATTCTTGGGGACATTATGATTGTGTGAGCTACCTCCTCCATGGGTATGATGGAAATGTCCTCCAGATTTCGGGGTAAAACGTGGCTTCTGCTGAGCTCCAGAATTGTACTTCCCTTGTCCATACGTCCTCTTGTGGTTTTCAATCTGCTGCTGCTTCCCTTCAATCATAAGAGCACGGTCTACCAACTCCTGGTAGTTGTTGAAAGTTGCTACCATCAACTGCATGCTCATCTCATCATTCAGTCCTTCAAGAAACTTCTCCTGCTTAGCTGCATCGGTAGCAACGTCATCAGGGGCATAACGTGCTAATTTACTAAAATCATCCACATACTGGCCAACTGTCCGTCCTCCTTGGCGCAAGTTGTGAAACTCACGCTTCTTCATGGCCATAGCTCCTGCTGAAACATGGGCAGTACGGAAAGCCTGCTGAAACTGATCCCATGTGATAGTGTCGATAGGATAAGTGGCTGTGAAATTCTCCCACCATGATGTTGCGGGTCCTTCCAGCTGGTGTGCGGCAAAATGCACCCTATCCGCATTTGTGCATCCTGTAGTGGTAAACTCCCTTTCTATCTTGCGGAGCCAATCATCTGCCACAATCGGCTCGGTGCTACTGGAGAACACCGGTGGATTCAGCCTAAGAAAACGGGTTAAGTGATCAATAGGTGGTGGTGGTGGGTTGTTTTTGTTGTTGTTGTTGTTGTTGTTGTTGTTGTTGTTGTTGTTGTTCCCCTGATTCTGATTCTGGACTAGCAACTGCATCAAGGCATTCTGCTGCTGGATCAACCGAGTGAGCTCTGGTGGGAAAGCAAATCCATTGTCACGTCTCGGAGGCATCTGAGGGTTTAGAAAAGATGAGAATATAGAATAGAATGAGGTCTAGAGGGAAAACACTACCAATATGCACATGAGACAAATGCAAATAAAATCACTTCATTCAATCAAGCAAGGGCATACAACGGTCTATCTATCGTTACAAAAGTGTTGGCGTTGTAAGCAAAATCGTCTTACTGGCGCATTCAATGTTCCCTCCATACTTCGATAACCAATCCATGCCTAATATCACATCCAATCCTTGCAATTCCAAAACTATTAGGTCCGAGGGAAACACGTAGTTACCAGTCCTTAATGGTAACCGATCACACCATAGACTAGCCATATACTCTGCTCCTGGCGAGGTTACTAACATGGGTGACCTAAGGGCTTGGGTTGGCAATTTATACTTATCCACAAATCCCCTTGAGATGTATGACTGCGATGCACCAGTATCAAAAAGAACGAGTGCAGTAAATGACTTAACCAAAAACTTACCTATTACTGCATCTGGCAGAGCTTCAACCTCCTCCACGTTAACGTGGTTCACCTGTCCCCTATTGAAAAGGTTCGGCTTCTTCCCTGAGCTTCCATTGCCATTTCCATTCTGGGCTTCAGGACATTCATTGGCATAATGTCCACTTTTTTGACACTTATAGCAAGTGATTTGGCTCAGGTCTCTCTTGGGTGGGGTTGACAGGTTGGTACGATTCTGGCTGTTGCTTCCTCCATTCCTGTTACCATTCTTGGGGACATTATGATTGTGTGAGCTACCTCCTCCATGGGTATGATGGAAATGTCCTCCTGATTTCGGGGTAAAATGTGGCTTCTGCTGAGCTCCAGAATTGTACTTCCCTTGTCCATACGTCCTCTTGTGGTTTTCAATCTGCTGCTGCTTCCCTTCAATCATAAGAGCACGGTCTACCAACTCCTGGTAGTTGTTGAAAGTTGCTACCATCAACTGCATGCTCATCTCATCATTCAGTCCTTCAAGAAACTTCTCCTGCTTAGATGCATCGGTAGCAACGTCATCAAGGGCATACCGTGCTAATTTACTAAAATCATCCACATACTGGCCAACTGTCCGTCCTCCTTGGTGCAAGTTGCGAAACTCACGCTTCTTCATGGCCATAGCTCCTGCTGAAACATGGGCAGTACGGAAAGCCTGCTGAAACTGATCCCATGTGATAGTGTCGATAGGATAAGTGGCTGTGAAATTCTCCCACCATGATGTTGCGGGTCCTTCCAGCTGGTGTGCGGCAAAATGCACCCTATCCTCATTTGTGCATCCTGTAGTGGTAAACTCCCTTGCTGTCTTGCGGAGCCAATCATCTGCAACAATCGGCTCGGTGCTACTGGAGAACACCGGCGGATTCAGCCTAAGAAAACGGGTTAAGTGATCAATAGGTGGTGGTGGTGGGTTGTTGTTGTTGTTGTTGTTGTTGTTAGTGTTGTTCCCCTGATTCTGATTTTGGACTAGCAACTGCATCAAGGCATTCTGCTGCTGGATCAACCGAGTGAGCTCTGGTGGGAAAGCAAATCCATTGTCACGTCTCGGAGGCATCTGAGGGTTTAGAAAAGATGAGAATATAGAATAGAATGAGGTCTAGAGGGAAAACACTACCAATATGCACATGAGACAAATGCAAACAAAATCACTTCATTCAATCAAGCAAGGGCATACAACGGTCTATCTATCGTTACAAAAGTGCTCGAACTATACTTGATACATGGGGGAATACTACTACTGTTATGGTGATCGACTAGAAAAACTGCTCCGATGAAGACTCCATGATATCTGCACCAGGTTCATCAACATAGTCATCATCGCTATCGTCTGGGTCCGAGTCGGTGTCGTCGATGATGATGTAGTTCTCTGGACAGGTGCAATCTTCGTCTTCTCCTTCAGTTGCGGGAAATCCCATGAATACTTTTAGCTTCTTCTTCAGATCATCGTTCTTCTCCACTAGTGTTGCTATTTCCTCCTCATATATATCGCGTGTAGACTTGAGTTCTTCCTCCAGCTCTGTGATCTTGGTCATGGCCTTCTTCAGGTTCTATCATGCCTGCGCACATCTGGTTCTCCTGGCGTCGAATGTGCTGGTTTAACTCCTGGATGAAAGCTGCAATTGATCTATCCTTCCTAGTGCTGATCATCTCCCATTCCTCATCTCGGCGCCCACAAATCTGGTAGATAGTATCCTTGAGATCCTTGTGGTAAACTTCTCCAATGCGTCCTTCCTGGAATGTCCTTCCTGGAACTTGAACTTGAATCATCCAGCGCTCCTCTTCAGGTAAAGTTGCGTTGTAGGTCCTGGTGAAGCTTGGTGCTCCGATGTTTAGGTGTCTAGTGACTTCCTTCAAGTGACGTCCAAAGGGTGTATCTTCATCCGGTTGCGTGAACTTGTTCCTTGCATCCGCCATCCTAAAAGAGTAGAAAAGTGAGGAGTCAGAAATGAGAAGAGAGAATAGTGTTCTAGGGTTTTCGCTTAGTGGTCGTGTCCTACAGTCAGCATGTGCTCTGATACCATCTTGTAGCGACCAGACCTCAAACAGTCTGATCTCTGTGCTTCAGTGTCATCCCTGGATCAGTAATGCTGACACACACAGTACTTGAAGGATTTATATCAGAGTAGCAATCACACACTTATTACATCGAATGTCTCAAAAGAGAAGTCATTACAATAAATATGGCTTAAGGCCATCTAATAACGATAACAGCGGAAGGCTTGGAAGATAAGTGAGTCCATCAACTCCAACAGCATCACTAAGTATAGAACCACGATCCTAAGGCATCTTACTCGTCGTCTGAAAAGTCTGCAACATGAACGTTGCAGCCCGAAAACGGGTCAGCACATGGAATATGCTGGCAATGTAACACATAGAGAGTAATGAATAGAAATATGTTATACTACATGCATATATGGCTGGTGGGAAGCTCTATGGTTACAGTTTTGCATAAAGCCAATTTTTCCCTACTGCAAAGGAATAAATTTTATTTAACTATCATGGTGGTTGTTAAACATTGAGAATTGTTGACAGCATTCTCAATCCCAATTAAGCATCATCATTAAAACCCAACAATATTAATTAAAGTAACATGATGAGATTCACATGATAATCCAAGTACTAGATACTCAAGATGTCCATAACCAGGGACACGGCTAACCATGATTAGTTTATACACTCCGCACAGGTTTGCGCACTTTTCCCCACAAGACTCGATCTCCTCCGTTTGGGATTCTCGCATTACATGATGTTTGAGAAAACAGATGACCGAGACATAGTCTTTCAGAAGCGCTAGCACCTTACGATCGGGTAGACAGTACCAACCTACATCCCCTACATCTGCTACTCTACCACTGTAAGACTTCGCACGACTTAATCAACTATGCTTGAGCCCATAGTAGCTTGTGGCTGCACACGGAAGTTTCTAGCATGAATAATCTCATGATCCCTTTGAGCCTTGGTGGCGGTCCATAAAGAAAATAGGCAATCACTGGAATACCCAGGTGCCTCAATCCACCCAGATGTGTGTTTAAGTTGCCACCTTAAATAAACCATTAATTAACAATCTCACATCTGTCATGGATACATTCACCCAATCCACGTCTACTAGCATAGCATGGCATAAATAAGCAAACGTAGAGTAACTCCCAGGGGCTTGATAATATAACAAGTAATAGGTACTACCTCAATCTACTTCCCAAAACCCACATATTAATCAGATCCTAATCATGCAATTGTTTGAGGATTGATCTAATGCAATAAAACTGGGTATGAAAGGGATATGATCAAAGTGTTACTTGCCTTGCTGATGATCCGCGAAACCTAGAGATTCAAAGTAGCAAGCGGCGCACTCTGGGTACTCTATCGCAAACAAACAAGCATACAATAAGTACTCATCTAATGCACGGTAAAACTCAAATAAGAGATCTAACTAGAAAGTTCAACTTAAGAACTCCGGTTTGCAAAAAGAATCAAATCGAACGAAGCAACGAAAGTCAAACGGCGAAAGAAACAAACTTCGTTTACTAATCTTGATCTAAGTCAAATTTAGAGTAGAAAAAACTCATTTGATTTGGTTAAACGGAAAGAGGGTTTCGAGACGAAACTCTAGGCGCTTGAATCGCCTGATTCCGATAAACAAGCGAAAAGTTATACTAGAACGAAAATCAGATCAGAAATCGCCTTCACAAATAACCACGGAAAATCCGAGAAAAAGAAAAACTGACGAACAAATTAACGAACGATTGTTTGTTAACTGAAGCTAAACGACGAATTCGTTCGTTAAAACGAACGAACGGGCGAACACTCACTAAATAAAATAAACCAAAAAAAATAAAACCGATCTATAAAAAACGAATCTAGGGTTTCTAAGGAAAAATCAGATCGGGTTTAAAATAAAACGGACCACGGCGGCGGCGGCGGTTAATACCTCCAGCTCGGCTCCGGCGGGGCTCCGTCGGCTCTGACGGGGCTCTGACGGCTCCGGCGGGGCGGCGGGACGGCGCGGGGTGGCGGGGCTGCGACGGCGGCGGCGGGAGGGGTATTTAAGAGGGGGGGCTCGACCGGCTTGGGGAAGGGGCAAGGCGGCAGTGGCTCGGGGTCGGACTCCCGAGTCCGGCGGCGACATGGCGGCGGGAGGCGGAGGCGCTGGTGCGGGCCGGCCTGGCTCGGCTGGGCCTTCGGCCCAGTCGGGTGCGAAGATATTTTTTAAATAATTCCGCCGAACTAAGAAATATCCTAGAAAAATAAATAAAAATCTAAAAATGCCAAAACAAATTTGCACTGTCTAAATAAAATATTTAGAACAAGATGAACATTTTCTTGGCCCTAAGATGCAGTTTTTAAAACGTGCAATTTTTTCCTAAATTCAAATAAAATAGCAAAAACTCCAAAATAAAACTTATTTGATTTTTTTATTAAATCCTCAATATTTCTTTATTTTGGGAAAGTCATTTTATTCCCTCTTTCACATTTTTATAATCGAAATAATTGAAGATAAAATAAATAAAATCAAATGATCCTATTTTCAAAATTCAAGAAATCTCAAATATGAAAATAACGAAATCCCCAACTCTCTCCGAGGGTCCTTGAGTTGCTTAGAATTTCTAGGATCAAACCAAAAGCAAATAAAATATGATATGCATTGATGATCTAGTTATTTGACATTAGCTCACTTGATGAATGGAGAACCCAGGCCTATGAGAATGCCAAACTATTTAAAGAAAGAGTTAAAAGATGGCATGACAAAAGGATACAAAAGTGTGAGTTTAAGGTAGGTGATTATGTTTTGCTATACAACTCTCGTTTAAAATTTTTGCAGGAAAACTTCTCTCTAAATGGGAAGGTCCTTACATTATCGAGGAGGTCTATCGTTGCGGTGCCATAAAAATCAACAAATTCAAAGGCACAAATCCGAAGGTGGTGAACGGTCAAAGAATTAAACATTATATCTCAGGTAATCCCATAAATGCTGAAACCAATGTTATTGTCAGTGTAACCCCGAAGGACTTCATAAGGGACACTTTCCAAAATGTTTCAGACTCCGAAAAGGAATAGGTATGTGGTACGCTAAGTAAACCGATTCCAAAATAGTTCTAATGTAAATTTTTCTCCGTTTTCGAATATTTAAGAAAATAGGAAAATAAGAAGTAGTCCGGGAAGGACACGAGGCATCCATGAGGGTGGAGGGCGTGCCCCCTGCCTCGTGTGTCCTCTGGGCTCTGATTTCTTGCATGATACTTCTTTTAGTTGGTAAAAATTCATTATATAATCTCCCGAAGGTTTTGACCATCGTACCACGACGAAATCCTCTGGTCTTGCTTTGAGTTGTTTCTGCCGCAGATTAGAGCAATATATTGTCCCAGGATTCGGAGGGAGAAAGCTATGTGGCTGATTACCTTGCAGACCCTAAGGTCTACGGGGACTCGGAGCATTGTGGTTGGACCACGGAGGAAGAAGAAGACTACGATCCTAAGGGAAAGGAGGAAACGAGCTTGGATGAAGATGAAGTCCCACTACCTCAACCTGGGGATATGCACGTGGAGTTTAAAAAGTCAAGCCTCCCTGATAGAGCAAAGAAACCTAAGATCGAGTTTATCCCTTTTTCGTCTCTTTCAGGAGAACAAATAGGAACTTTGCAAAAAGATATTAAGCCTTGAGTAGGAGATCGATGACCTAAGGGAGCAAAATTCTATCCTCAAGCACAAATTAAGGAAGAAGCCTAAATCATCAAAAACTCCATCATCATCACCCCCGAAGAAAGAGACATAAACACATGGGGTATGGGCACTCCCCTTGGCAACTGCCAAGCTTGGGGGAGGTGCCCCGGTATCTTATCACCATCACACTTCTATCTTTACTGTTTTTCTTAGTTCGATCCTTTTGGTTATATCTTGATCTAGTAGAATAAAGTTTAGTATGATCTAGTTTTGAGTTTTGCGTTGATCCCTATCTATGTAATAGAGTCCGTGAGCTATATATACTAAAGATTAGTTTTGAGTTGAGGGCTTTTCTATCCCGCTATGATCTTGAGGGAATAAAAGAAATAAAAAGAATAAAAAGAAACAAAAAGATCATATTGATCTTATGGAGAGTAATGACTTCACACATAAAGAGTATGATGAATAAAAGTTGTTGAGAGTTGACAAACATAGTTTTGGTCATCGTTGCAATTAATAGGAAGTAATGATGAAAGAGAGGTTTTCACGTACAAATATACTATCTTGGACATCTTTTATGATTGTGAGCACTCATTAAAATGTGACATGCTAAAAAGTTGATGTTGGACAAGGAAGACAATGTAATGGGTTATGTTTTCTTATATCCGAAATCAATTATATTTTCATGGATCATCCAACATGTTGAGCTTGCCTTTCCCCCTCATGGTAGCCAAATTCTTTGCACCAAGTAGAGATACTACTTGTGCTTCCAAACATCGCTAATCCCAGTTTTGCCATGAGAGTCCACCATATCTACCTATGGATTGAGTAAGATCCTTCAAGTAAGTTGTCATGGCTCAAGCAATAAAAATTGCTCTCTAAATATGTATGATTTATTAGTATGGAGAAAATAATTAAGCTTTATACGAGCTTGTGATATGGAAGAAATAAAAGCGATGGACTACATAATAAAGGTCCCTATCACAAGTGGCAATATAAAGTGATGTTATTTTGCATTAAGATTTTGTATATCCAACCATAAAAGCACATGACAACCTCTGCTTCCCTCTGCGAAGGGCCTATCTTTATTTTTGTCTTCTACCTTATACAAGAGTCATGGTGATCTTCACCTTTCCTTTTTACACTTTATCATTTGGCAAGCACTATGTGTTGGAAAGATCCTGATATATATATCCAATTGTATGTAAGTTTTCATAAAGTATTATTGTTTACATTACCCTTGAGGTAAAAGGTTGGGAGGCGAAATTATAAGCCCCTATCTTTCTCTGTCTCTGATTAAAACTTCATACCCATAAGTATCGAGCGAGTGTTAGCAATTGTGAAAGACTATATGATAGTTGAGTATGTGGACTTGCTCAAAAGCTCTTATATTTGATTCTTTCCGATGTTATGATAAATTTCAATTTCTTCAATGATTGAGATTATAGTTTGCTAGTTTTCAATGAAGTTTCTGATTCATACTTGACATTTTGAATAGATTGTTACTTTAAGCATAATAATTCATATGAAAATATATATGTCGTTGTTCCAAGAATGATCATGATGACCTCATGTCCGTATTTTATTTTATCGACACCTGTATCTCTAAACACGTGGACATATTTTTCGATATCGGCTTGCGCTTGAGGACAAGCGAGGTCTAAGCTTGGGGAAGTTTATACGTCCATTTTGCATCATGCTTTTATATCGACATTTATTGCATTATGGGCTGTTACTACACATTATGTCATAATACTTATGCCTTTTCTCTCTTACTTCACAAGGTTTACATGAAGAGGGAGAATGCCGGCAGCTGGATTTTGGGCTAGAAAAGGAGCAAATATTAGAGACATATTCTGCACAACTCCAAAAGTCATGAAACTCCATGAAAGTCAGTTTTGGAATATATTAAAAATATTGGGCGAAGAAAGCACCAGAGGGGGGCCACCCACAGTCCACGAGGGTGGGGGCGAGCCCTCCCCCCTGGGCGCGCCCCCTGCCTCGTGGGCCACCTGGAAGTCCCCCAATGCCCATCTTTTGGTATAAGGTGTCTTTTGCCCTGGAAAAAATCATAAGGAAGCTTTCGGGATGAAGCGCCACCGTCTCGAGGCGGAACCTTGGCGGAACCAATCTAGGGCTCCGGCGGAGTTGTTCTGCCGGGGAAACATCCCTCCGGGAGGGGGAAATCATCGCCATCGTCATCATCATCGATCCTCTCATCAAGAGGGGGTCAATCTCCATCAGCATCTTCGCCAGCACCATCTCCTCTCAAACCCTAGTTCATCTATTGTATTCGATCTTTGTCTCAAAACCTCAGATTGGTACCTGTGGGTTGCTAGTAGTGTTGATCACTCCTTATAATTGATGCTAGTTGGTTTATTCGGTGGAAGATCATATGTTCAGATACTTTATGCATATTAATACCCCTCTAATTATGAACATGAATATGATTTGTGAGTAGTTACGTTTTTTCCTGAGGACATGGGAGAAGTCTATAAGTAGTCATGTGAATTTGGTATTCGTTCGATATTTTGATGTGATGTATGTTGTCTTTCCTCTATTGATTTCATGTGAACGTCGGCTACATAACACTTCATCATTGTTTGAGCCTAGAGGAAGGCATTGGGAAGTAATAAGTACATTATGGGTTTCTAGAGTGACAGAAGCTTAAACCATAGTTTATGTGTTGCTTCGTAAGGGGCTGATTTGGATCCATATGTTTCATGCTATGGTTAGGTTTACCTTAATTCTTCTTTCGTAGTTGCGGATGCTTGCGAGAGGGGTTAATCATAAGTGGGATGCTTATCCAAGGAAGGGCAGTACCCAAGCACCGGTCCACCCACATATCAAATTATCAAAGTAACGAACGCGAATCATATGAGCATGATGAAAACTAGCTTGACGATAATTCCCATGTGTCCTCGGGAGCGCTTTCCTTTATATAAGAGTTTGTCCAGGCTTGTCCTTTCCTACAAAAAGGATTGGGCCACCTTGATTCCCCTTAGTTACTTTTGTTACTTTTTACCCGTTAAGTATTACCTTATCACAAAACTATTTGTTACCGATAATTTCAGTGCTTGCAGAGAATACCTTACTGAAAACCGCTTGTCATTTCCTTCTGCTCCTCGTTGGGTTCGACACTCTTACTTATCGAAAGGACTACGATAGATCCCCTATACTTGTGGGTCATCAGACCTCCAAGCGCAGAGTTTTGTAGGACAGTAGCAATTTAACTCTACTGGATGACCCAAGGTTTATCAATCCATGGGAGGCGTAGGATGAAGATGGTCTCTCTCAAACAACCCTGCAATCAAATACAAGAAATCTCTTGTGTCCCCAACACACCAAATACAATGGCAAATTGTATAGGTGCACTAGTTCGGTGAAGAGATGGTGATACAAGTGTAGTATGGATAGTAGATATAGGTTTTTGTAATCTAGAAATGAAAAAAAACAGCACAATAGCAAGTGATAAAACAGATCACAAACTGTATTGCAATGCTTGGAAACAATGTCTAGGATTCATAGTTTCACTAGTGCAATCTCTCAACAATGCTAACATAATTGAATCATATAACCACCCCTCAAAGTGCGACAAAGAATCACTCCAAATTTCTTATCTAGCGGAGAACATAAGACGAAATTGTTTGTAGGCTATGAAACCACCTCAAAGTTATCTTTTCCGGTCGATCTATTGAGCTATTCCTATAAGTATCACAAATAACCACAGAGTTCACTCTAAAATAACACCATATGATACACGTCAACAAACTCTATTGTCACCTAGATACTACAATGCCAATGCAAGTATCTGTGAGGTTATTATTCGATATGCATAAAAAAACTTCAGATTCACAATATTCAATCCAACATAAAGAACTTCAAAGAGTTCCCCAAGATTTCTATCTGAGAAACTAGGACGAAAAGGTGCATCAACCCCTATGCATAGATTACCCCAATGTCACATCGGGAATCCGCGTGTTGAGTACCAAAACATACATCAAGTGCATCAATAGAACACCCCATTGTCACCACAGGTATCCTTATGCAAGACATACATCAAGTGTTCTCAAATCCATAAAAGTATTCAATCTGATAATAGTGAAACCTCATAAAAACTCAATTCATCACAACAAGATAGAGAGGGAGAAACATTGTAGGAACTAAGTATGTCTACCAGAGGGGGGGTGAATGGGAGTTTTAAAATTTCTTTCTGAAATCTCAAAACTATCAGAACCCAGCAGCGGAGGAAATGAAAACTGAGTACAACAAGCGAATACAAGCTAACGAATGGAAACTAAGAGCATGCATCGAGAAAAATCACATAATTGAAAATGTTCGGCAGTAACGAGGGAGAACAGAGGTAACCAGTGATGCTAGATGGTGACAAGGTATTTGGTAGACCAGTTCATCCTTTTGCACAAGGACTACGTTTGGTTGGAGGGTGTCAGTGTCAAAACCAGCATATCTCGGGTAGGGGGGCCCAAGCCATGCGTCTAGAGATCGGTGGTAACAGGGAGTCAGGGGACGCAATGTTTACCCAGGTTCGGGCCCTCATAATGGAGGTAAAACCCTACTCCTGCTTGATTATATTCTACGAGTATGAAGGTGACAAGAGTTGATATACCTCGAGATCGTAATGGCTAACCCTAGATGACTAGCCTATGAAGATTCTGATGATAAGTCTCCCCTACAGTCTACCTCCTCCAGTTTATATACACACTGGAGGAGTTCTAGGGTTAGTACAAGGTCGGTTAATCACGGAGGGAAACCTCCGGACTCTATTCTTGCCATCCACGAATTGAGAAGTCCCATCCGGACACGGTTGATGATCTTCAGCTTGATCCTGTACGACCCATGTAACCCGACCCACACACCTAGGCCAGATAACTAAGGACCCCCAAATCCAGGACACCCTGAGTAGCCCCCGAACTTGCCTTCAATGTCGATGTAGTATGTGGACACAAGTCTTCGTCTTTGCAAGGCGGGTTCTCCATTATACTCCGGATTAATGATAGTCCGGCATCAGTTTCCGTGTCCAATCGTTATGATTCCTCCATGCCGTTGCCTCAATTTCCACATGTCTGAGTGAATGCGAATGGTCTGTTATCCCTATATTTTAATATTCCTGACAGGCACAGGCCGCGCCTATAAAGCGAGGCGAAATCTTCAAGCCGTCATCCCGCATCACACCAAAAGTAACAGAGCAAGCCACGAAAAACTTCAGACCATGGCGAGCGCCCCTGGTTCCTCCTCGCGTCCTCATGTCCCTGAAGAGGGGGACTGGCGGAGTTGAAACGTATCTCACCTCCAGCTCAGTCGAATCCAAACGCAAGGATATCACCCTCCCACTATAGGTGCTGATGCATTGGAGGAGGATTTCCCCAATCCCAGTCAAGGGAGAGGTTGTGCTTCACCTCATTCCTTTTGAGGGGCGTGGGATTCCCAATCCACCCCTTCCTTAGGGGCCTACTGGAACACTACGGGATCCAGCTGCACAACCTCACACCAGGTTCTATATTACATATCTCCGGTTTTGTCGCTCTTTGCAAACTGTTCTTGGGTTGCCAGGCACACTTCGAATTATGGAAAAAGTTCTTCTGCCTCATCCCCTGCCATCAGGGCGGCAGTTCTATTTTTGAGGTGGGCGGCGCCGAAGTATGGTGTATAGCCAGATTCGGCTACCCCGTCGGGACTCGAAGAAAGGATCTGCCGAATGGTCTTCGGAATGGTTCTATATCGATGATGTACCCCTTCCGGACCCTGTTCGGCGCGGACTGCCAGAATTTTCCAGTACCCCTTCCAGCTGGAGTTGTCGTCTGATGACGGCGGAGTGGCTAAGCGACCATGACAGACCGGTGCCATTGGCGATTGTGGGAGAAGGGGACGAGATAAGCTACAGGGAGGGAGGGGAAAACGCGACGCAGTACTCGCCGTCCTTGAGGGTTTTTATAGTAGGCCAGTAAGAATTGGGTTTTTGGGGGATTTCACCCAGTCGGGCGGGAAGCTTGCGTGGTAACCTGTGAGGTTGCGGGGGAACGGGCTCACTGACCATTCATTGGCACCATCGTTTGGCCAAAAGAATGCTCTCGTGCGATGCACAAGCTTGCGCTGTAAGCCATCTGCGGCAGCAGGGTGACAAGACGTGCGAGAGGAGGATGAAAGGCCACGTACACATACGGTTAATAAAAAAACGTTTGCAATTGAATTACCTACTATACACCCGTCCTGGTTTACAAGTAGGATTTAACTTATAAAATACGAATGCATGTCGCCAAAGATTATATAGTTAGATTTGTATTTGAACATAGTTTCCAATTGTATAATTTTTATAACATGCATTAACATTTTGTTGGTTAAATTTGAGGGCAAAGTTTGGCACATAATATAAAGGGGACTTACTATAGACCAAGACAGAGGTAGTAGCACACGACCGCTCTCTACGCACAAGTGTCGGCCGGCTTGTAGGTGGCCATTTCCTGCGTGTTCAACTGCTCTATGCGTGCGTTTGCTTGCGGTAGAGGCGGCCGCGACACGTTGTGCTCGTGTCCTGCTGCACGGGCTCTGCTCTCGCGACCCTCCGGGTGCTCTGCCCTCTTATCTCCATGCACGCTGCCAGATTTTGGGGTCGGCACACGATCACGCACGTTCGTGTGCATGCGGTTGCACCGGGCGTGACTCCACAATGCAGTTACCTCATGCAAAAACTGCCATGCGGACGTGCTAAGAATCCAGGCCGCCCAGCCCCCATTTATTCCTGCGGCCATTTACCTTTATCTCTCGTGTCACACGACACAATAATCACCTCCATGATGACACATACAGAGAGGACATCCAGCGGTTCCAATGGCGATCCCCGTGGCTCTAATGGTGCTCCCAGCAGCCAACGACAACAACGGCGGGCAGTTCACCACGCATCACGTAGTGGACACCCACATAAGGGGGAAGGCCCTCTCGGTGGTGTACATGAACAATCTGGTGTCGGTGGAGAGCTCCATTCAAACTATGGAGCAGTTCCTTGCCGAGGACAAGTACCAAGTGGTCGGCTTCGACCTCGAGTACATCATCGGTCGTGTCGGGCATGATCAAAATGTTGCCGTCGCCCAGCTGTGCATGCGACATGACGTCCTCGTCTACCACTACCACCTAGCAACGAGGCGTTTCTCCAGGTTTATCAACAACTCCGACTACAATTTCGCTGTGGTGGACACCACCAACGATCTAAAAGCGCTCAAGGTTTCGAGCTTGAAAATGCTAGAATCTTGTCTATATCCAGGACCACTACAAGGTCTGGGGCAGCGCCAAGAATAATCTGAACTCCCTGGTTGACCTCGCCTCGGCCATAGTCGACCACTACTACATGAAGATGAAGGATGAGAGCAAGAATGACAAGGACACCTGGCATAGTGTTTGGCACGAGAGACTGGATGAAGAATACGTCAAGTACGTGGCCAATGACACGTACACAAGCTACGAGATGTACAGGCAGATCGTTGACATGAGGAAGTGTGTTGTTCATGCCCCACCCGAGGGATCGAGCCACAGAACAATGGCGCGAGCGTCACAAGAAGTAGATGACTAGACGATCGTTTCTCCTACTATAGAATGCATGCATTTGTTTATTGAGGTGTGTGTGAATGATCAGTAAAGTCACTTATGTAATTGCATGTTTATTTCAGCTATATATATATATATATATATATATATATATATATATATATATATATATATATGTTATTCTTCTGTAGACAGAGCAAATCACACGACTTATTAGCAGCAATGGTCTGTGTTATTATTAGTCTTTGCACATATTTCTGATCACGGACCCGTTTGCCGCGTATCACATAGATATTGTTCAGTTGAACCATTTCCATTGTGTTGCGCAATAAAGGCTGCAAAGAGGGACCTACAACAGCAAGGTTTATCGAGGTCTTTGTTTTGTAATTTTTGGTATTTCTTGTTTTTTGAACACAAGTTGATTGGCTTGAACAAGGTATATCTCGTTACTTTTTGATAATTGTTTATACGCAAGCAACTAGTTTGCATTTTTCAAAGTTTTTTGTACGAACTAAATCGCACATGAACTTACTATAGTAACCGTCTTTGTTATAATTTCTCATCGCAAACAGTTCATCCGAGTAGGCTGTTTGCTTCCTATCACACACATCTAGTTTACACGAATCATTTGTGTTCTTTTGGCTGATCGCAAAGGCCGCATATCACACACATCTTGTTAAGATGAACCGTTTTCGTTCTCTTGCCTAAACAAAAACAATTTGTCCAAATGAATCGTATGCCGTATATCACACACACCTTGATCTGGCTGACCGTTTCTGTTGCATTCCCTAATAGCACACAGTTCATCGGAGGGAACTGTATGCCATATATCGCACAGACATTGATATGGTTGCCCATTTTTGTCGTTCTTCCTCATCGCAAATAGTTCTGCTGGATCAACTATATGCCCTGCATCACATACGCAACTAAAATCTGAACCGTGTTTGATGCATCCGTCATCGCAAATGTTTTGCACATTTTTGACGGTTTTCTTACACCACCGTTTGCGATTATTGCATCGCACACAGTTTCTCGAAGGGTCTATGATCGTAGTGTCGCGTTAGCAGCATCCTGCAGTAGTGGAGGTCAAAGTTACAGAGAAGGATGATGATGGACACTCGAGTATGACAATTAATTCTATGCTCTACAGCGCACATGGTTGAAGAAACCAACTATGTGCAACAATGTCGAAGATCGCAATCGAGTTAGCTATAAAGATCATGTGCTATGAGATCGACAAGGTAAACATATTCGAGAATGGTTAATAAAATCTAAGACAATTGCATATTAAGGTCAAAACAGTGCTACCAATATACGAGTCTCATACGATGCCATTTCAACAATTGTACCACAAAAGCTCGAAATATTACAAGGTTCAAATTCCAGAGTTATATGGCTCAAATTCTAAGATTACAAGGTTCAAACTAATATTAGAAATGAAATTCATCTCATCAGCTACAAATGCTCGTGCTGATCCGCTGAACATGGATATCAGAGAGGTTCAAACTAATATTACCACTTCTAAGTCTAGTTTCAAAACCTCATAATTTTTGCAAAGGGGTCAGTCATTGAGATGTCATGTATGGGGTTGACACGATGACTTCCGATTAGTCTGTCATGTGAAGTTCCAAAATGAAATTCAGCATTTTTGGAGCCTATTCCATTCTGCCGTAGGCGCCGGCGCTGATCAACAAACCATTCATATTTGCAAAATAAATGTAGGGCAAACCTCATTACCATCAGCACCCTGGCTCTGACAACAAAGAACCTGGTGAATATAATCTCTGGTAAGGTTCCTCGGTTGGAGTTCAATGTAATTTTTGAGATATGCAAATCTGAGAATTCGACGTGATTGTTATATTGTATCACATTATCCACCACTGGGCCTAATCTTATCTGCAAAAGAAGAAAACATGTTAGTGCCTACATGCAGTTTTGAACACTACTATGGGCCTATTTGGTTTGTAGGATTTGTAAAATGCACTAACATGCCATCTTCGATCTGACATGATTAACATGGTCATTTGATTACAATCTAGAAAAATGTAGCCTTCTTCACAAGAGGTTGGAGTGGATAAAAAGTTCCCTAAGAAACCATTACAAATGAATCCAAAGGAGAAATGCTTATGGATTGTAACCATATGGATCAAGCAACCAATATGGGGGGGCATGTATGTACTGAAATCCTCCACAAGAATCCTTCAGAAAATCGTAGTGATTGACACAACAGGAAAAATCAAAGTCATTGCACATGGTTCCAATTTTGGGAACCGTGTGTGATTGACGTACTACCTCCGTCCTAGTTTATTGGTCCCCTTTGTAATTTGTACCAAATTTTGACCAAATATTTAACTAAGAAATGTTTATGCATGTCACCAAAAATTATATCATTGACCACTATGTTCAAATACGCATCCCACGATATACTTTTTGCTGACCTGCACTAAAATTTTGTCAGTTAAATCTTTGGTCAAAATTTAACACAAACTACAAAGGGGACCAATAAACAAGGACGGAGGTAGATTCCACAACCGAACTGATTGCATCCATATCCCATAGTTAGACATAAGTAAACATAGATTAAACACACTCAGACATAGATATTAAGCATACACGTACACAAGCATAGTTCAACCATAAGTACATAGTTCAACCATCATTAAACATACTCAAGCGTGCATAGTTCGATCCCACATCTCATCTCACATGTCGGCACGATCCTGAAGCTTCTCTAAGTTTCGGCATACGCTGTGCGCCACCCTGCGAGAATACTTCTGCTTGAAGGAGCCAACGGCCCGTCCTCTTGCATGCGCTAGAACACTTTGATACACGTCATGAAGCCCGTGCTTGCAAAATGGGCATCGATAGCTGCTATCCCAAGTCCTAATACGCCTATTATGCATTCCCGCATAAAGCTCCCTCGGGATTTGCCTCTTGTACCTCCTATAGACATTTTCATCCTCGCTGTCCACATTGTTAGACAACACCTATACAAATAGTTAAAAAATGTGGAGTTAAATTAATGTTTACAAACTAATCTCTAGCGAACATTTGGCAGTTGCCAGGATTTGGCATCAAATCAATGTTTACATTCCATGAAGTAGGATTAGGAATTTATGGCTATTTTGTATACATATCCAGAGATTATGGTTTGATTTTTAAGCACAGTCGTCTATGTACACACCAATCTTGAAAAAATAATGGCACAAATATATCTGCAGTTCATTCAAAATCAATTGTCAAGTCCTGGATAGGAATTATTAGCACGAACAATAACCCAAGTCGGAATACTAGCAGAAATCATATGCACAGATGAAACAACTAATCACTTAGCACTTGTACCATTCAAACAATCAATACACTACATGGATCTAACGAAACTTACTCAGATTTCATGGACTTGGAGAACATAACCATAGGATTTCTATTCCAAAAAGGGGGAGGCAGGAGTAACTTGAGAAACCCTAGGATCTATTTGACACATAAATGGGTATAGATAACTAACCAGTTGTCCATCATCATCGGAGTTGTCACCAGAGTGGTCGCCTGAGTCATCATTAGAGTCGTTGTGGAACGCCGCCTCCGGCTATAGAAGCTCGACGCCGTCGACGACGTCAAGGTGTAGCGATAACTCGCCGGCAGTGATGGCAACCTTTGTCTCCATGCCGACGCCGTGCTCCGATGCTTCAGCACCCCCAGCGTTGCCACTCCCTCCGATGGGGCGCTTCGGCGGCATCCTCATACACTGACGACTTTGAGGACTAAGAGAAGCATCGAGGATGCAAGCGGAGAGAGAGGATTGTGTGTGTGGCGAGGATGGGGGTGCGGCCGCTCTGGCAAACCATTAATATGGAGTAGTGGGAGAGAGGTGGGCAGCGGTCAAACCGCTGGCTCGCCTCCAGGTGAGCCTGCGCACTTGACTGCTGGCATGCCTACCGTCGTTTCACACAGCTACTCGCACGCCTCTCGATGACACTATGCAGCGAGCACGCCTCTCGGTCTGTCTGCGCGGCGGACTGCTCGCATGCGTCCCGTCAACTCACGCCTGATCGCACGACACACGGGTCGCGTGGCCGCACGCATATTTTTTCTACTTTGATGATTAATGCTGCCGCTTTATTGCTGAACCGAAGAATGGCACATATCCATTGTTGGACTAACACTCACGGTTCGAATAAATAATCCGTTTGGGATATTGGTTCTCAATTATTTATATCTCCCGTTTGTAATTAGATAAAGATTACATCAAAACTGGTCTCAAATTTGACAAAGAAAGTACAATGCCACTTTGTTGGTGTGCATATGACAATACATAAAGTTTCGTGAACTTCAAATAAGTTTTGGATGTACTAGAATTTAAAAATTAAGATTCTCAATGTTTGAAATTTCTTGCACGGGGAGTAAACATGCACCCAGTGAGACACATGTGTTTTTGCAATCTATTTAGGTACACTGTCACGTGTGCATGTAGCTCAAATTTGATTTTTGCACATTATACACATAGAAAAGCAATCAATGTACTAAAATGTCTTAATGATCTTTGTTTTTTTTAAAATTAAAACGTCCCTGCTTTGGTAACATATGTTCACCGCGAGATAATTTAACACGCATCGTAGTTGCAGTGGATTCGCGGTGTGAGTGTGGGTGGGTGCGTCTGGGGGTGGCGGGTGGCTTGCAGTACACTACGAGTTGTGAGCAACCCTGTGGGTTGGCCGTTTTGTTAGGCAAATGCCACATCAGAGTCGTGAATTCGTTATTTAAAACATTACACAACCCTTTCATACATACATGTTTTGGCCACATGCAGTCGATTGTTGTCCTACACGAAACTCGATACTCGTGTGTGACGCTTTCTATGGGCCCACGAGGTTGTCGTCCATCACTTTGACGAATAGCCTGCAGTGATGTTAATTTGACCAGCAAGGTAGAATATTTTTTGTTTGTGTTATGGTGGGAGTATATATATAGTATGCGTCGAAGAGGTGGGAGGGGACTACCATATATACTATACGTACGCGTCCGTGAATAAGTACACCTCAGTCGGTGTCGGCACTTTTTGGTTTCCGAGGCACGTACCATATCAAAGTTGTGAAATTGGCTATTCAAACATCACACAACACCTCTTTGGGCCACATGCATGCATGCGGTGGTTATCCTAGCTATGACACTCATGTGTGACGCTTCCATCTGTGGGCCCGCGAGGCCATCGTCAATGCATGCATCACTTTGACCTACATCGAGAGAGGTTAATTAATTTCACCATCGGGGATGATTCTTTTTGTGTTGTATTTCGGTAGGAGCATATAGTAAGCGTTGAAGAGGGGGAAGGGGACCATCATATGTAGTATGTTTCATGAACCTCACTCTGTGTGGGGGGTTTACAATTTTTTAGGCATGTGGCACATCAAAGTTGTGCATTTTGGGTATTCAACATATGTTTGGCCCACATGCAAAGCAATGGTGGTTGTCCTCTCACCCACTTAAACGGTTATCAGCGATATCGATGCTTTCCATCTGTGGGCCCTCTTCTTCCATCACTACTTTTTGCCTGACAACGAGAGAGGTTAATTTGACTCGGGAGGGGATTATTTTTTTTCCTTGTAATACGGTATATATATAGGTCATGCTCTGGGATGACATGATACAGTTTGAGCACACACACATGAATGTGTACGCATGAATCCCTCCCATCGAGTCAAAGTAGCTAGTACAATGACACGTTAACAGATCTTGCTCTATGTGGGGAATGTATGATTTTCGACGCACGCGCCACATCAATGTTGTGAAATGGTATTCAAACATGCATACACGCATCACCTCCATACATATGCATGTAGTGGTTGTCTTTGAACGGTACACTCCCTCGCATGGTTATCGGCGACAAGGCTATATATTCGTGGGCCCGTGTGGACATGCATGATCACCTTGACCGACAACGAGATAGGTTACCATGGAGGATTCTTCCTTTGGTTCGTGCTATCGTAGTATAGGTCATGGTGAGATTCAAACCTAATTAAGTTTGAGCACATGTACTATGCACACATGCATGCATGAATTCCTGTCGTTGGCTTGAAGTGTGGTGTGACATACATATGCATCGTCAACCTAACCCTCACTTGGTGTGGGGATTTCTAGTTCGAAAGCACGGTGCCACATCAAAGTTGTTCCATTCTATATTCAAAAACACACATCTCCATACATATGTTTGGGCCACACGCATGCAGTGGTTGTCTTCGGGGACTAGCTACTTGCGTGATTATTGGCGAGCTAGCCCATCTCCGGGGTCGCATGAACGTCCATCAATTTGACCAACAACAAGACAGAGGTTGTACAACTAAGGTGGATTATTCTTCTTCCATTTTACGATGCATCTTGGTGAGATGCCTCTCTGGCCCACCGACTGAAAGTGTGTGTGGGGGGGGCTGCTACTTTGCACTTTGCTAGGTGAACCTCAGTTGGGGGGGCATGCATTCATAGCTT
>NC_041383.1:389017130-389017735 GCF_002162155.2 Triticum dicoccoides | reverse complement strand
GCTTTGCGAGATAAGTGCCACATCGAAGTTGAATTTGGTATTTGAACATCAAACCACCCTTTTCATACATAAATTTGGTCCACATGCAAGTGTGTTCGTGTTCCGACCCTCTCCCGCGTCATTTTTCGCCAAATTTATGAACATTAGACAAGTCGGTTGACGCAACAGACATAGTTCATTCAAACTAACCGTGTGCCACGCTGGTGCCCGTGTCACGCACATCTGCATAGTATATTGGGCTCCATGAGGCTTCCCCTCTCAAAAATATCTACCCGCCTGCAGCTTTTTTCTATTTGATAACACACAGTTATTATGTTTGGACAGTGTGTGATGTTTCCCCAATCCCGCGTGCATCCCTCGAAAATATTTGCCCGCCTCGAGGTTTTTTTTGTATCATAACACATAATTGTTATCTCTGGACCGTGTGCGATGCACCATCATCAAAGTTTTCAATAGCCCCGGCATTTCACTCCCTCGTTTGACTCCCGGTTGTAAAATTTTCAGTACCCGCGTCATTTCATCAAACACACCCCCACCCCCTTGACACACACACACCAAAACATCCTCGGGCGCGCGCACACACACACACATGCACCCTCGCTCGC
>NC_041383.1:388958649-389016877 GCF_002162155.2 Triticum dicoccoides | reverse complement strand
CGGAAGGCCTCCATTGTCAACATCTCCCGATTTGCCCATGCAACTTACCCAGTGATCTCCATACCCAGGCCGCTCTGAGTTTCTTAGATGAAGCCTACCAAACGCCCCCTTTCCCACAGATCTCCATCCCCATCCCCCACTCCAGAGTGTCGTAGATGCTTCCCGTGGAGCTCGAGGAGCGACCAGCTCAAAAGAGGTGTATCGCGGTCTCTTCGCCCGACGTTGTCAAGGAAGCTGGTAACCATTACTGGCCGTAGGCACTCAATCAGCATGCTAGAGTATGCGGGTATGTCGTGGATGTCGGCTATGACATTGAGGTCATCGACATCGACGACCTAATGTGGGCTATGTCACAGGTTAAGTGGCCCACCCACAACCCCTCAGGTTCAACCGCCATCGATCTCATCCTTGGCCCCTCCGCTGATCTCCTCTGGCTCGCTGTCAAGAATTTGCCATCCTACATCATCATCGAGCCCCTTTTGTCATTTTTGAAGGACATGTTCTGCGACGCTGGCTTGGGATCCACAACTTCCAAGTCAGACCTCATCGACGTCGACCCCGAGGAGGGCACCCTCTCCGGCTCTTCCAAGGGGAAAGGGCCCGTCTACCACATCAGGGAGGGCACTCTACAGCTGTGCTCTTCCAAGGGGAAGGAGCCCATCTGCAACAACATGGAGCGCATCCAGCGTTCGTGCTCTTACCACGGAATGAGCCCATCTGTGAAAAGTGAGGAGACCCATGATTTTTTTTGCCGTGCCTCTTCATAGGACGAAACCCATGATTTGTTTTGTCGAGTCCCTTTTGTAGTGTAGTGAGAATATGTCCAGGTTTAATTGCTATATCTGGTTGTTTGCAGTATGCCTTGTTTATTTTAGTTGTTCACAATGTGATGATCTATATGTGCAATTATTTACTATGCAGTATATTTCATCAATCCAGTTTTAAACATACAATAGGAATGCATATATTTGCTTGTTGTTAAGCCTGTTATAGCTAGCATATGCCTCTTTTAAAGTTTTTTCATTGTTTGGTTGTTTGTAGTTAGCATATGTCCAGTTTCAAATCCTATCTTTCATTTTTCGTAGTATGCCTTGTTTATTCCAATTATTCTCAATGTGATGTTCTATATGTGCAAGTATGAACTGTGTAGTTCAATTTCATCAATACAAGTTTCAACAATACCACTATGAATGACTACATTTGGTTGCTGCATCTTGGAGTTAACACGTTTTTCCATTTTTATTTAACAATAACTAGTGTATTTAGACCGGCACAATACCAGTTTGAATGACTATGTTTGCTTGTTGTTAAACGTTAGGCCTGTTGGAGTTAACACGCCTTTCCACTTGTTTTGCTTTACTCTTGTGCTTAAACCTGCACACTGAAGCTATCTTTTGGAGATTATTTTTTGTGCCATGGATAATTTTGGTTGATGTTTAGCCTATTGTGCCTAACATGCCTCTCGATGTACCTACTCAGCAAAATTTTGGGAACGACTACTCTTTTCCATCGAGGTTAGTTTCATCCCATGGCTTATATATACTCACTGTTCAGGATATCGGTAGCCGGTACCATATAGGTCGGAGGCTGATAAGGGACTAGTCGGTGAATCGGACTTTTAACTAAATATATTTGTAACCCATTTATCGTTAGGTTAACTAGGGCCATATGTAATATATCTGAGGCTACATAGCAACATGCACTGTACTTAATGTCTAAATATGCAATCCTAGGCTACATAGCAACAAGGAAGAGTGTTACCTTAATGTTCTGATGATGTCTAGATATATGTAGAAGAGCAGCAATAGCAACAACATCAACACAACCATGTTTGGATATTCAACTTAGCTAGAGGTTAGAGTTAGTTTCTAGCTCATGACTAACCCTGAACTAACTCCATCCAAAGAGGTGTTTGGATGACAGGGTTAGATTGACAATAAATGCACTACGAGAACTAGCTCCAATTAGCACCTCTTGGGTTGGATAGTTTTTTTGGGTGGATTATATGTAACTAGCTCAAACTATCCCTCATGTTTGGATATACTTTAGGGCTATTTGAGCCCGAACTAGCTCAAACTAACTCTAACCCATGGATACAGCAACAGTTAATCAACCGATAATTTGTAAGAATGCAATAAACTCCTTCTGGCCCATAATATAAGATGTTAATTCATCTAATATGTGAGTATATTGGATGTAATAAGATATTACAGAAGAGGGTTGTACTACATCATTGTGAATTGTTGTTTAGCTTCTAATATTAACTTGGTGCTTTTAGGTACATATGTCATTGGTAAAGATCCGCGCTTTGACCCTTTCTGCACATGGGGAAATGAGATATCGATGAACTAGCATCAAGTGAGGAAGCTAATAAAGATTGTTAGTAAAATGGGTCAAAAGATGGAAATTAAGCTATTTGTTTACACTTTATCCAAGACAACAACAAACTGCAGGATGGTAAGTAAGAACTCTGCAGCCTTCTTTTTACTGCCCATAATGAGTTGTGTTACATAACAATGTCTGACTATTTTTCCTTTGCAGTGGTTCCCAAAGCAGTTTACTCAAGATTACCTCTCAAACTACATGATTTGTGGGCATGCAAAGGTTAAAGTATTTCTACCAGAACACGATGATTATCCAGATGTTTTCATGAAGACCATGAAGAATGGGCAGTCGACCATCACAAGGGGTTGGACTAGAGTCGTGTGTGCCTTCTGCATGGAGGAGCGCACAATATGGGCATTCCTCTTCACCTTGTTCAGCAACCAGAATATAGTTCGCCTCTTTCTTTACCGTCTTCAATAGTACAAGTATAGAACTATGGTTCATCATTCTTTATTTGGTTCTTATGTAATTCTTGAACATATGTACCTATGAATTGAATAATGCATTGGTTGTTCGAACATGATGGATATGAATAAAGCTATAGCATACATTCAAATTCAAATTCAAATCCGGTACAATTTGATATAGTAGCAATTGAATTATGGTGAAATTACGCTCTCCAGGTCATTATGGCACACACGGTTAGTAAAACACAAACGTTTGCGATATACACCATAATCCGACATGGTTCACAGACAGGAAACGTGTGCAAGCATGCACACAGGTGCCGTTGGCAAGCGTGTGTGATGTCAGACAATATCACAAACGGTGCAGGCAAACTAAACATTTGTGATAGTTGCCTTATCATACATAATTCACAACCATGAACTGTTTTTGATGAAGTATGCATCGTAAATGTTGCACCACAAAATAGCGTGTGCGATAGTAGTCGTCTACGACAATGTTACGATGGTCCGACGTTTTGTAATCCTCTCCGACACTCGCACAATGATTAGCTAATCTTCTTAATTAGTTATTGCATACGGTTTGTGAAAAGTGAATGTGTGTGATTGTATGCTTATCATACACGTTCTATAATAGTGAACCTTTTGTGATGGGCCGCGCATCGTAAATGTAGCACCACAGAATACCGACTGCGATGGCAATGCGAGCCCAAACGAGTAGGAGTACTGTATATGCATCTGGTCTCCCTATCCCCGATGGTTTCTGGGTCGTGTGGAAAGGACCCCCCTATCGCCCACACTCACTTGGCGATGGTTGCAAATGTCGGCGCGGAAAGAGGTTAAAAACCGTTTGTATAACACCGACACATACCAGTGTCATGACTTCTCAAAACCCACTTTTATCAAAAATTTCATAGGACTGAACACTCTCCAAATATGTGGGATTACTTTTACCTAAAGTTGACGCTCATCCAACGCACTTTCAATATTATTATCAATATCATAGCTAGTGATCATGAGGCTTAAATAAAATTTTAAGATCATAAGAAACATTTTCACCCCAATCATGATCATTGCAATAACTAGTAGACATAACAAAATTACCATCCCCAAGCTTGTACCTTTGCATATAATTAGCACAATTGTCATTAGTATAATTTGTAATAACATAATTGCAAATCATGGTTCTCATTTAAGGCCCTATCAAGTGTTGGTGCAATAGCAATAATTTCATGTTTAACATAAGGAACTATATCAAGTTCGTCTCCGTAAGCATCATTAGTATTGGCATCATGGCCATAAGAATAGAAAGCATCATATTCATCAAGGGGGATATTTCAATCAAATCAACAAAATCATAATTATCTCTAAGTTCATGCATATCATTATTCTCTTCCAAAGCTGCAGTCATTCTCCTAATGAATTCACTAACATAGGCATTAGAAGCATAGTTTTCATAGCAATTTTTAAGCATGGTAAAATTTTAGATTTGTATAGAGTAATATCATTATTTTCAATCAAAGAAGCAAATTCATAAGCACCCTTAAAAGCAACAAATTCTTTGATTTTTTGATATCATAACAACTATAAACACCTTTGGCATAGTTGTTGATGATGTCTCCCCGGCAATGGTGCCAGAAATTCTTCCTGCTTCTTGTAAACTACGTTGGGATTTCCTCGAAGGGGAGAGGATGATGTAGTATATTAGATATAAGTATTTCTCTCAGTTAAGAACCAAGGCTATCAATCCAGTAGGAGAACCAAGAAACAACTCGTTAGCACCATCTGCACAGAAACAACAAATCCTTGCAACCCAACGCAAACAAGGAGTTGTCAATCCCTTGATGGTCACGAGCAAGATTAAATTGTATGGTATAGATCGGACAAAAATACAAAATAAAATAAATAAAATAAAAACGCAACAAGGTATTTTTGGGTTTTATATTTGATAAAGGATAGACCCAGTGGCCATAGTTTTCACGAGTGGCTTCTCTCTTGAAAATAGCATACAGTGGGTAAACAAAGCACTATTGGGAAACTGATAGAAAAGCAAATAATTATGATGATATGCAAGGCAATGACAATGTATATAGGCATCACGTCCGAGACAAGTAGACCGACTCCTGCCTGCATCTACTACTATTACTCCACACATCGACCACTGTCCAGCATGCATCTAGTGTATTAAGTTCATAAAAAATGGAGTAACGCCTTAAGCAAGATGACATGATGTAGACAAGATAAACTCAAGTATGAATAAACCCCATCTTTTTACCCTTAATAACAATGATACATACATGCCATGTCCCCTTCTGTCACTAGGATTGAGCACCGCAAGATCAAACCAATTACAAAGCACCTCTCCCATTGCAAGAAAAATCAATCTAGTTGGCCAAACCAAATCAATAGATCGGAGAGAAATACGATGCTATAACAATCATGCATAAAAGAGTTGAGAGAAACTCAAATAATATTCATGGATAGACCTGATCATAAACTCATAATTCATTGGATCCCGACAAACACACCGCAAAAAGTGATTACATCTGATTGGACTCCAAGAACATCAAGGTGAACATTGTATTGAAGATCAAATAGAGAGAGTAAACCATCTAGCTACGAACTATGGACCTATAAGTCTGTGGTAAACAACCCACGCATCATCGGAAGGGTAGCAAGGATGATGTAGAACCCCTCCGTGATCGAATCCCCCTCCGGCAGAGTGCCGGAAAATGCCTTCGGATGGGACCTCATGGTTCTGGAACTTTCGGCGGCGAAAAAAGTATTTCGTGGAATCCTCTGTTGGTTTCCTGATTTTACAGAATTTATAGAGGCAGAGTTAGGTCAAACGGAGCTACATGGGCCCCACAAGCCACCAGGGCGCGCCCTACCCCGTGGGCATGTCCTAGTGCCTCGTGGGCCACTGCTCCATCTTCTCGTCCCCTCCCTAAGCTTCCAGGGTCTCTTATTGCCAAAAAAATCTCCAAAAAATTTCGTGGCATTTGGAGTTTGTTTGAATGATATTCTGTCCATAAACAAGCAAAAAAACAACTACTCGCACTGGGCACTAAGTTAATAGGTTATTCTCAAAAAATGATATATAATTGCTTGAAAGTGTATATATAGCATCCAAGATTGATACTATAATAGCACGGAACAATCAAAATTATGGATACGTTGGAGTTGTATCAATGATAAAATAGTTGACGTTGGATAAGGAAGACAACTAATGAGTTATGTTTGCTTATATTCACATAGAAGTTCTATTGTCATGGATCCTCTAACATGTAATGCTTGCTTAGGATCTCTTGCTAGCCAAAATTTGCACTGAGTAGAGGTGCTACTTATGCATCCAAAACCTTTAAAGCCAATCTCTTGCCATGAGATTTCACCATATCAACCTATGTATCGAATAAGATCCTTCAAGTAAGTTGTCATCGGTGCATCAAGCAATAAAAATACTCCTAAATATGTATGATCTTTTATTGGAAGGGAAAATAAGCTTTGTCTGAACTTGTGATGGTGAAGAAATAAAAGCAACGGACTACCTAATTAAGATCGCTATCACAAGGGGCAATATAAAGTTGTCGGATTTCGGGATCCGGCAACCCTTGAGAGGTTCGAACTCTGGGGTGCGTGCGGAGATCTCAACCTTCCCAGCCTGCCTACTCGCGATCCTCCCTAGCCTAGCACGTCCAGCTCACAGAGACACAAAGACACAGAGATCTATACTAGTTCGGGTAACCGTTATGGTGTAGTACCCTAATCCAGTGTGGTGTGGTGGATTGCCTTGAGGGGCTATGGATGAACTAGTACAAAGGATGAACAAGCCTCAGGAGGTGAGGTGTTCTTGAGCTGGTGTGGTGCTCGGGTCAGAATCGATCTCTCTCACTATGGTGGTGGCTAACTCCTGTATATAGTGGCCTTGGTCCTCTTCCCAAATATAAGCAGGAAGGGATTCCACAATGGCGGGATTTGAAAGGGGACAAGTAGTATAGTCTATCCTGAAAAAATTAGTCTTCGCCTGCCAAAAGCTTCTGGTCGTGACGCTGCAGTGGGCTCGGTGATGACCTCCGTCCTGCCGTCCTGGAGGTCTTGGTCTTGTTGCACCAGAATGGAAACCTTTGGCTGATTCCTCGGGACTCCGCGCATGTGGCTTGCCTCCCTTGGACCAAAGAGGAAACCTACGCTCTGCACCCGCCTGGCGCCAGCCTGGCCTTGGTCGTCATGGCTCACATCAGCTGAGCCTCATGGGGTAGCTTCATAGAACTCTCAGCCCCTCAGGAGCCCTCTTGAGGAGGCCAACTCCTTCGAGGGTCTTGGCATCGTCCGCTTCGCAAGGCTTGGCCGCTTGCGAGGGTCTTGTGGTGTTGATGTCGAACCCGGGCCGTACCAGACCGTCGATGGAGCCACGCGGTGGGCCGCAGGCAGGCAGGACTGGATACCCCCAAGTCCAGGACGCTGACAGTAGCCCCAGGCCCAAGGCGCACTCGGGCTTGGCTTCCAGGCGAAGCCAAAGGGCAAGGACAGAGCGCCGCGGGCCCTAACTGCCTGCGACCTTGATGACGCATGGTGATTGATTGGACGTGGGCGACTCCGTTTCCCCATGCTGCCTCAGCAACCGCTCGACTTGACAACTGCATGCTGCATGCAGAAAGGATCATCATTACTAGAAATCGTGGGAGGCCGACGATTTACCTTCTCTCAGCTATAAACGTGCGAGCGGGTGGAGCCCCCGCCCATTTCTCTTTTGTCTTGATCCTGCTAGCTTCTCCTCCTCTCCACCTCGCTCCCATGGCGCCGATCAGGAGGTTCTCTGCGGTAGAGAAGGGGAAGGCTCCTAGGGATGGGCCGGACCCTCCCCGCCGAAGAAGCGACTCCACCTCCATGACGATGCTGGCACGAGGCGAGAGGTGGCCAGGCCTTGGCAATCGAGGCCTCCGCCTGGCTTCCCCCTCCCCTTATATTTCCGGGCACAAGGTGAAGGAGTGTGCCACCGAGTGGCGCCTCGCGAAGATGGTAGGGCCGCCATTGCTCTGCTGGCCGCACCATGGACCCACGCCAAGGATAGCTCGCGCGAGTTCGTCGTGTGGGCGGTGATGCCTCCTGATACTTGGATTTGATTCTCGCGGTTCTTCGCCAGCGAGCTGTCTCCGATGGGACCAATGGAGCTGTGATTGCAGCACGCAGGGTGCAACAGCCTAGCCACCGGAGCTGAGGTCGAGGTGGTGCCGTTTGGGGACGTCTTCATGACACGAGGATGGGGCGAGGTCGCCCGGGCTTGCTGAGCGGAGGGAGCCCTGGCGATCCACTTCGAGTACGACGGCGCAACCACCTTGTTCTTCAAGGTCTTCAATGATCGGGGCGAGCGGCTGGAGTGTTGCCCTAGAGGGGACAACTCGATGGACGCAGTGATGGGTGCTAGATATGCCGCTGCCCCCTTCAGCGCTTCGCCCAGCGGCAGCGAAGACTCCTGGGAATCCAGCGATTCTCCTGAGCCCAGTGATTCTTCGGAGTCGAGCGACGACAGCTACGTGCCGCCGAGCTCCCATCGAGGCCGGAGTGCTGCGGCGGCTGCCACCCGGTGTCGTCAGCGACACCGTAGGGCCCTGTAGTTGTTCCTCCTGCACAAAATGAAGTTCAGCCCCCGTGGGGCTTGTATAGACCGAAATATGTTCAATAGTAGCGCTGTTCCTTTTGACTTTGTAACGGATGCGCGCATTCCGGGCCGGCTGAGTCCCTCCCTTTTCTCTTCCCTAGACAGCGTGGCGCTCTATGGCGGTAGGACCCAGTCCCCAAGCAGGCTTCAGCCATCGCTAGTATGCCAGGTCACGATGTCATAATCAAGGCTAGGAGGTGAACGGCCCAAGGTCCGATAAGAGCTCATGAGACGCCATGCTCACGAGGTCCCCCTTGGCATGCAAGCAGCTGTACAGAAAATTGAAAAGGGGAGTTGAACCACCCAAGTGGAACTGCGGGGTGAGGCGTATGGCGCGAACTGACGCCGTAGCGTGCCAAGACTTATCTTTTGCAGTCCGAGTCCATCGGAGAGGCAACGCTTGTTGTCGCGCCAGCGGTGCCATCGGGTGCAGCCTATCTTGGCCACCCCCTGCCTCGCTTGCCAGGGTTCTCTACGTCCTTAGGACGCGGCCCTCGAGCGAGCTCAGCCGCCGCTGGTATGCCAGGTCGCGATGCCGTGGTCAAGGCCAGGTGGTGAGGGTTGGAGAGCCAGTAGGAGCTCCCAAGACGCGATGCTCGGGAGGCCCAATTTAACATGCAAGCGACCCGCGAGGCTGGACGGTGGTCATCCCGGCGGACCTTTGGCTTATTGCAGGGTGAACCTGCAGGTTGGGCAACAAAAGAGATCGAGGATCCCAGGGCGTAAGGTGGAGGCACCGGGGACCTCGCGAGGTGGTGTATGCGAGGCGGGCCGTGAGCCAGAGCTCCATCCCCGGGTTTATCAACATTGCAGGGACGGACCCGAGCACAAGCGTCGTGCCGATGTGAATGTCGTGCAGTGATGCGAGAATGGCATTAGTCGGAACACACTAAGGGCGTGAGGCGGTGGTCGCGAGGTGAAAATCATAGACAAATCCACGGAAGCGATTAGATAATCCTGGTGAATGCAAAACGATACACGCCGTAGGGACGGACCCACACGGACCGGGGATATTGCAGCCCGAGGGTGCCCCCAAACTAAAAAAACTAGAGATATGTCACCTGGTACCATTGCTGAAGAGTTGTTGAAGTAGCCAAAAAATGTGCGCTGCTGAAGTCATCCCTCATGAGCCGCTCCGGTGCCGAGCCTAGAGAGGCTCAGAGGGACCGGAAGGCTCCTGAGAGTGCTCCTCCATCTCCGTCAAGAGCGCCTGGTGTCTGCCTTCGCAGGCCGCCTGGGCATCCCTCACACAGCGCTGGAACGCCTCAGTCATGCCCGTCGGGCCAAAAGGCATGCAGACGTAGCTGTGAGGTGGACCCTCGCATCGGCGTACGCGGGACAACCACATGAGCTGCTGAGACGCAGCCCTATTGACCCCATGGATGTCGATGCAGACACGAAACTCCTTACACTCGCTAGGGCAGTGAGCTCCGTCTCGCAGCAGGCGACGGTCGCCTTGCAGAACCCTTCCTTCCTGAATCTCCTCAATCGCCTTGCTGATGAACTCCTGGACGCCTAGTGCCTCACGCCTGCTGCTTTCTCCTGGGAAGTGTGCTCTGAAGAGCACCTCCACATGGTGCCCGAGCACCACTGTTGAGACGTTGGCTAGATCTGAGGCCCTCCAAAGGAGAGCCCCCGAGCCCAACCTGAGAGGGGCGTCGGGCGTGCCTCCCTATGCGATGGGGGAAGGCACCGCGTCCGGAGACGCGAGACTCAGTGCTGCGTCCTCGGTTGAATGCTTCCTTATGAGACCCCTGGCTTAGCTACAACTTCTTCTTCTTCAGGGCGACCTCGGGAGGGAGGGCACCGTCTTCGTCTTCTGGGTTTTCAACTGCTGCAGCCTGGAAAGCGTGCTCGAGGGAACACACCACATCCTTCTCCTGAAAGGCAACCGTGATGATGCCGCCACTTCCTGGCATCCTGAGGATGTTGTAGCCGTGGTGCGTGGCCGCCATGAACTTGGCCAGTGTTGGGTACCCTAGGATGGCATTGTAGGGAAGACGAATGTCGGCGACGACGAAGTCGATGAGCTCGGTGCGGTAGTTTTTGTGCTCGCTGAAGGTGACAGGGAGGCGAACTTGCCCGATCGGGTGTGTTGATCCGTCAGTCACTCCCAAGAATGGCTTGGTGGGGTGCAACTGGTAGTATGGCACCTGGAGTCAGTCGAATGTCTGAACAGAGAGAACATTGAGCCCTGCTCCACCATCGATGAGGGTCTTCGTGATGGTTACGTTGCTGATAATGGGGGAGGAGAGCATGGGGAGCGCACAGCGGTGGCCGTGCACTTGAGCCGGTCTAAGGAGTCGAAGGTGATGGCGCACTTGGACCACTTGAAGGGGTGAGTTTTCAAGCTTGGGGAGCACCGCATTCACCTCACGCGCAAACTGCGTGAAGACACGGTGGGAAGCTGGGGCTTGTGAGCCGCCCAAGATGCAGGCGATGGCTCGCGGCTCCTGGAAGCCCCCAGTCCCCTCGTCCTGGTGGTGATCTTCGTTCCTTCTTGGCGGTGGAGGCAGAGGAGGCAAAGCTGCATTGCCCTGAGGGCGATCCTCACGAGGCTGCTCCCTCTAGTTGCACTCGCGAGGCTGGTCCTGCCAGTGGTCCTCACGAGGCTGGTCGTGCCACTCCTGATGGCAGTCGCGTCAATCCCAGCATCCTCCACCTCGGCCACCTCCATGATCGTAGCCCCAATAGTTGCGCTTAGGGCATCGACCGAGGCGCCCGTCGGGGAGAGCCCTGAGCTCCTGGCAGTCACTGGTGTTGTGGCTGTAGATGTTGTGGAAGGCGCAGAAGAGTCGCTTGCCCTTGGATGACTCAGGGTGGTCGCAGCCGTGCTTGGTCTCGGGCTCTACCGCCATCACTACTGGCCCCTTGCGCTTTGTGTCCTTGGTCTTGGTCTTCTTTTCTTCTGGGTCAGCATCAGGGAGCTCAAGGAGGGAGAGGCGCCCCTCCTCATCCCTTGCACACTTGTTCGCCATGTTGAACATATCCAAAGCGTTGCAGAGGTCCTCGTGGATGGCTAGCTCCTCCTTCATCTTTACATCACGGACGCCATCGGTGAACGCGGAGATGATGGCCTCGTCAGACACCTTGGGAATCTTGAGGCAGATGTTGTTGAAGCGTTGGATGTAATTACACAGGGTATCTCCAGGTTGCTGCTTGATGCGGCGCAGGTCGCCCGCGGCTGGCGGACGGTCGCGGGTGCCCTGGAAGTTGGCGATGAAGCGGTTGCGCATCTCCTCCCAAGAAGAAACCGACCCCTCGGTCAGGTTCCGGAGCCAAGAACGCGCTCCATCCATGAGGGCCATCGGGAACCAGTTTGCCATGATCTTCTCGTCGCCGTTGGACGCCTCGATGCTCAGCTTGTAAAGCTATAGGAACTCGGCAGGGTCTGCAGTGCCGTCGTAGCGTGGAGGCAGGTCAGGCTTGAACTTTCTCAGCCAAATGATGTTGCGGAGCTGTGCAGTGAACGCACGGCAGCCTGCCGTGGCCACCGGAGGTCGTCGAGGGGGTGGAACGTAGTCTTGGTGCACACACACCGCCACCTCCTGTGGCAGCTCGCGAGCCTGGTGCTGGGGCGCTGGAAGCACGCGCGCTTCTCCTTGGGGACGTTGCGCCACCTGGCAGCTCACGTCATCTCGAGCCGGCGCCGGGCGCTACGGGTCGTGCCGCGGAGCCATACGCCGTGGCTCAACGATGGTGCCTCGGGCCAGAGGCGGAGGAGGGGCCCCATGCGTGACGTCGCCTGCTGCATGTGGTTGCTGAGGCAGCGAGCGAGCTGGTCCGTCAGAGCCCCCGTGCGCGACGCTGATGAACTCGGCGATAAGCTCGAGCCACTCCTTGTAGAGATCACCCACCAGACGGTAGTGAAGAAGCTCCCACGCCGTGAGCAGAGCGGCCTGCGCATCCACCTGTGCGCGGCACGCGTGGGATGACGAAGCTGCTCGGGCCAGTGACGGAGTGGCGGTGCGGCCGTCATGGCGCACCGATGGGTGTAGCAATGAAGCTTGCTGCTCGTGGCCAGCAGGGCCCATGGCAGCGTTGGCCACTAGAGAAGGAGCGCGGCGGGCGCAGCCGTCACCTTTCTGGGCCGTCTGAGCGATGCAGGCAATGACCGCAGCCCAACGCTTTCCTGAGCCCTGCGTGCGTCGGCCATGGAGGTGTCGGAGCAGTGTCGGATCGAACGACGGAAGAGAGAATCCGACGCTCCCCTACCTGGCGCGCCAAATGTTGGATTTCGGGATCCAGCAACCCTTGAGAGGTTCAAACTCTGGGGTGCGTGCGGAGATCTCAACCTGGCCAGCCTGCCTACTCGCGATCCTCCCTAGCCTAGCACGTCGAGCTCACAGAGACACAAAGACACAGAGATTTATACTGGTTCGGGCCACCGTTGTGGTGTAATACCCTAATCCAGTGTGGTGTGGTGGATTGCCTCGAGGGGCTATGGATGAACCAGTACAAAGGATGAACAAGCCTCAGGAGGTGAGGTGTTCTTGAGCTGGTGTGGTGCTCGGGTCGGAATCGATCTCTCTCACTATGGTGGTGGCTAAGTGCTATATATAGTGGCCTTGGTCGTCTTCCCAAATATGAGCGGGAAGGGATTTCACAATGGCGGGATTTGAAAGGGGACAAGTAGTATAGTCTATCCTGACAAAAGTAGTCTTCGCCTACGAAAAGCTTCTGGTCGTGACACTGCAGTGGGCTCGGTGATGACCTCCGTCTTGTCGTCCTGGCGGTCTTGGTCTTGTTGCACCAGAATGGAAACCTTTGGCTGATTCTCCGGGACTCCATGCATGTGGCTTGCCTCCCTTGCACCAAAGAGGAAACATGCGCTCCGCGCCCGCCTGGCGCCCGCCTGGCCTTGGTCATCATGGCTCATGTCAGCTGAGGCGCATGAGGTAGCTGCATAGTACTCTCCGCCCCTCAGGAGCCCTCCTGAGGAGGCCAACTCCTTCGGGGGTCTTGGCGTCGTCCGCCTTGCGAGGCTTGGCCCCTCGCGAGGGTCTTGTGGTGTTGATGTCGAAGCTGGGCCGTACCAGGACGTCGATGGAGCCACGCGGTGGGCTGCAGACAGGCAGGACTGGATACCCCCAAGTCCAGGACGCCGACAAAAGTGACGTTCCTTTCCATTAAGATCTTGCACATCAAAAAATAAAAAGCGCATGACAACCTCTGATTCCCTCTATGAAGGGCCTATCTATTACTTTTTTGTATTTGCTTTTATGTAAGATGCAATAACATTCATCTCTATTCTGATCTATTTACTCTCTCGTTGGCAAGCATCATGTGGTGGGGAAAGATCGAGGCATATATATATATCTAGTTGGATGTAGGTCGTCATGAGTCACTATTGTTGACACTACCATCGAGATAATTAAGTTGGGCGGTGAAAACTATAAACCCCCATCATCCTATGTGTTTGACTATTTGATGTACAAATATGTCGTGTGTATTAGCAATCATAGAATACTAAATGATAGTTGAGTATCTGAACTTGCTAAACAAAGCTCTTACATATACTCTTTCTAAAAATATGATGGGTGATTGTTTGAATGACTGAGATTATAGTTTGTTAGTTCCCAATGATGTTGATGGTTCATACTTTACACTACTAGGGAAAAGCCTATACACATAATCTTATCAGCAGCGCGCTTTAAAATAAGGCGCTGCTGCTAATTAGCAGTAGCGTGCTCGGGAGTAACTCGCTGCTAAAACCAATATAGCAGTAGCGCGCCCGCTCAAAGAAGCGCTACTACTATAATTCCCACGAGGCCGCCACGAGGCTAGTTATAGTAGCAACGCGTTATAACGACGGGCGCTACTGCTATGTAGCATAGTAGCAGCGCATTTCTGCAATAAGCGCTACTGCTAAATTTACTACAAAAGTTTAGCCCCATCTCCTCTATCCGATCCACTCACACAGTCACACACTAGCTCACTGGATCCCCACTCAATCCCCCGCGCCGGTCCACCCCCGTCGCCCTTCCTCCGTCTGCGCCGCCGCACCTCCTCCTCCTTGCTGGACTCGGTACCGGCCTCCTCCTCCGTCCTCCCTCTCCACCCGCCGCTGGCCGGCCCCTCCTCGCTCCGCCTTCGTCCTCCGTCCTCCCTCCACTGGCCGCGCCGGCCGGCCCCTCCTCGCTCCGCCTTCCTCCTCCATCCCACTCTCTTCTCCCTCCTCGAGTCGCCCCTCCTTCTCCCTCCTGCGCACTACATTTTGATTTAGTAGCTAGGCTAGTTCATATGCAACATTTTGATTTAGTTGATATGATTTAGTTGATTTAGTAGGCTAGTTGATTTAGTTGACTTAGAACATTTTGATTTAGTTGATTTAATAGGCTAGTTCATTTAGTTGATTTAGTTGACTTAGAACATTTTGATTTAGTTGATTTAATAGGCTAGTTCATTTAGTTGATTTAGTTGACTTAGAACATTTTGATTTAGTTGATTTAGTAGGGTAGTTCATTTAATTAGTTGATTTAGAACATTTTGATTTAGTTGATTTAGTAGGCTAGTTGATTTAGTTGATTTAGAATATTTTGATTTAGTTGATTTAGTAGGCTAGTTGATTTAGTTGACTTAGAACATTTTGATTTAGTTGATCGTTAATCCTTTGCTCATATTGCTTTAGGAAAAATGGCGCCACCACCACCACCACTATGTCGACTGTGCAAGTCAAGATGCGCCAGCAGCCTTGCAACTGGCAAGCTGTTCGGCATCTACTTCCAGCCAAGTTTTCGTCATGCAGCGGTAAGAAATTAGATGAAATGTAATAACTATTTTGTTTTTAGTATTGGCATTACTGCATTGTGTCATTTTGCTTATTTTACACAGATCGTCCCATGCAATGTGAGGTTGAAATTCAACAAGCTGACAGGAGACACTGTGACATTTGAGGCTCCTGGGGGCCATACACTATGGAGGTCGAGAAAGGACGCAATATGTCGCAGATTGGAGGAGATGGATGGGCCCGTTTCATCGCTCGCATGCGTCTTACTGGTGGTGAGTTGATCAGCTTCTTCTTCCGAGCAGAAAGACCCAAGCTAGCTGTCATTTATCTCAACCTGGTGGAAGATGATGAAGATGACGAAGATTATGAAGATGATGAAGATGATGAGGACCCACTCGATGAAGATGATGAGGACCCACTTCATGAAGCCATCGTAGCTCAAAAAACAAGGCTGAGTGAGGAGGAGGTGTCCAACCTGTGGGACATAATTCCGCCACGTGCTGACTTTGTCGGGGTGCCATTTGTGACTCGCTTGACAAATACCATGGTTGATCAACATGATATGGTATGTTATACTTACAAATGCAAATTATCCGATGAATTACTTAGTGTACAGTCCAATGATATGGCATGTTGTGTGGAATCTAGTCGATGATATGTTTTAGTGTAGAGTTCGATCACATGCTTATTAGTGTAGAATCTAACGAAACTATTAATAGTGTAGATAATCCATATGTGCCTATTTGTGAGGCTATTTATTAATTGATATGTTTTTCTTATTCAGAAATTGGCAAAGAGCATATCTGTGAGTTATGGTATCGAGCCTGATGAAGAAGGCTCGGCTGGACTACTCCTTACTGCAAGGGGCTCCGTCACAATCTGTACTTACCGCGTGGACACGGACGGTCGCACACACTTAAACTCGGTTGGGTGGAAGAAATTCCTCGATGGCAAGAATCTTCGTGTTGGACAGGCCAAACTAATTACTATCAGGAACACCAACCGCCCAGGCTTAAGGATGATGATTGTCTTTGATATCATCTCGAACTACATATGTGTGTGTGGCTATATCATCTAGAACTACATATGTGTGTGTGGCTATATCATCTAGAACTACATATGATGATCGTCGTCAATATCATCTAGAACTACATATGATGATGGCCGTTGATATGACCTTGTACTGCTTGAGGATGCATGTTGACTATGCATGAAATTGTTATCTAGTACTCCCTTGATTCCAAATTACTCGTCGTGGTTTGAACTAAAACCACGACGAGTAATTTGGAACGAAGGGAGTACTACCTAGTAATGGTTTATGAATTTGATATCTACTAGCAGTACCTAGTATCTAGTATCTGAAAGTGAAACTGAAAGGGAAAGGGGTAATGGGAAAATGATAAAAGATATAGTAGTAGCGAGGGATGGCGAAATCGCTACAGCTAGGTCATAGTAGCGCGTTCTTAAAAAGCGCTGCTGATATCGTAAACAGTAGTAGCGCGGGTAAGGGCCGCGCTACTACTATGAGTTAGCTGTAGCGCCTTATTAGTAGCGCGTCCACCAGCGCTGCTGCTAGCCTCAAAACCCGCGCTACTACTAGGGTTTTCCCTAGTAGTGTTAGCTTGTAAATGAAATGTTACTTTAGCATGAGAAGTTTTATGGTGATATATTGCTGCTATAATAATGATCATGATGCTTTCATGTCTATCGACACCTCTCTCTCTCTCTCTAAACATGTGGGTACGATTATTGATTTTGGCTTTCACTTGAGGACAAGCAAGGTCTAAGCTTGGGGAGTTGATACATCCATTTTGCATCATGTATTCCTACTATTATTGATTATGTTTTACGTCATTATTTCACTTTATGATACTATTCTAATGCCTTTCCTCTCTTACTTTGCAAGTTTCACATAAAAAGGGAGATTGCTAGCAGCTGGAATTCTTGACCGGTAAAGGCTATAGAAGGGATAGCTATTCTGCACAACTCCAAATGACCTGAAAATTTACAAGAATTGTTTTGGAACATATAAAAAATATTGGCGGAAGAAATACCATCAGGGGAGCCACACGGGAGCGACAAGCTCAAGAGGCGCGCCCTATGAGCTTGTGGGCCCCTTAGTAGGCCTCTGGTACCCATCTTCTCCTATATGGAGCCATTTGAAAAGTAGAGTACACTTTCAAGACTAAGCGCCACCGTCTCGAGGCAAAACCTGGGCAGGAGCACTATTGCTCTCCGGCGGAGTGATTCTGTCGGGGACACTTCCCTCCAGGAGGGGGAAATCAAAGCCATTGACATCACCAATTATCCTCTCATCATGGGAGTATGAATCTTCACCAACATCTTCACCAGCACCATCTCATCTCAAACACTAGTCCATCTCTCATATTCAATATCTATCCCAAAACCTCTGATTGGTACCTGTGGGTTGCTAGTAGTGTTGATTACATCTTGTAGGTGATGCTAGTTGGTTTATTTGGTGGAAGATTAAATCTTCAGCTCCTTAAGCATATTCAATACCCCTCTGATCTTGAACATGAATAGGATTTATTCGTACTTACTTTTGTTCTTGAGGACATGGGAGAAGTCTTATCATAAGTAATCATGTGATGTTGGTATTCGTTTGATATTTTAATGATATGTATGTTGTTGCTTCCTTTAGTGATGTCATGATAACCTCGACTGCATGACCTTTCACGAGACCTGGGCCTAATGGAAGGCATTGTGGAGTAATAAGTAGATGATGGGTTGCTAGAGTGAAAGAAGTTTAAACCTTAGTTTATGCGTTATTCCGTAAGGGATGATTTGGATCCATATGTTTCATGCTATGGTTAGATTTATCTTAATTCTGCTTTCATACTTTCGGATGCTTGCGAGAGGGGGTAATCATAAGTGGGTTGCTTATTCAAGTAAGAACAACACCCAAGCACCGTCCCACACAGATATCAAATTATCAAAGTAGCGAACGTGAATCAACTAAACACGATGAACATGATAAGACGACAATTCCCATGTGTCCTTGAGAGCACTTTGCTTGTTATAAGAGAACTTTCCTGGTTTTCCTTTGATATAAAAAGGATTGGGATACCTTGCTGCACCTTTCTTACAATTGCTACTTGTTACTTGTTACGAATTATCTTCCTACAAAACTATCTATCACCTCTACTTTCAGTGCTTGCAGAGAATACCTTACTGAAAACCACTTATCATTTCCTTCTGCTCCTCGTTGGGTTCGACACTCTTACTTTTCAAAAGGACTACGGTTGGTCCCCTATACTTGTGGGTCACCAGACCTCCACTTGCACCTCCTCGACTTCTTATTTTTGCTAAAAACTCTAATAAAATCAAAAACCATGATAAATATTTTTGCGGAATTTAGAGTCGGTTTTCTAACCATACCACAAACCTACTTGTCAGTACTAAAGCCGCCAGACCTCGGGGTAGGGGGTCCCGAGCAATGGATCTCGGATCTATGTGTAACAGAGGACGAAGGAGACAATATTTACCCAGGTTCGGGCCCTCTCAAAGAGGTAATACCCTACGTCCTACTTGATTATATTAATGCTGATGTATCAAGTACAGGCGTGATCTACCTCGAGATCATAAGGAGTGATCTAACCCTAAGGCTATGTAGTAGAAATTGTGATCCTCCTTCCTATGGTCTAGACCTCCCAGTTCATATAGACACTGGGGGTACCTAGGGTTACACATGGTCGGTTGCCAATCTAGGGTTACGTGTGCCGCCTAGACGATGCAGGTCTTGGAGTACACGCCAAGTCTTCGGTAGAGTCCATCTTCATCACGCCAAAGTATGAGGCTTCTGGAATCCCCCCATAGAGAAAGGGTAGGCCATAAGCTCGGCCCATGGATTTTGGGCCGACTAGGTCGGTACCCCTAGTCCAGGACACCATCAGTAGCTTTCGAACTGGTCTTCAATGCCGAGGACAACTCCAGACATGTGACTTCGGTTTTAGAGTCTCTGGCTTGACAGCCGAGTTCCTCTAGATAATTTCAGTGATATGAGATCCCTTCCTGCCAAAAGTCTCTAACCAAGTTCATCCCCAATGGGAACAGTCCTTCGACCATGTGTTATCCATTCCTCTTGACATCCAAAGATGTGAGGTAACTTAGCCTTGAAGGCCCTCCACCAAGGTGTGAACAGTGCCCATAGTTGACAACTGTTTTTGAAGGGACACCGCTTATACCAAGATGAGTTAGTAACTATTGCTCGAATCGCGACCCGATGTGGTTTTTCATTGGCATTTTTATCAAAATAGAGATCATGCCCGTATTTTGGGGGATACCATCAAGATTTTGTTCCATCCCACACGCATAATGGCATTTCTGTACTGGGACGTGGTGATTTTAACAGCGCGGCAAAGGGACTACTGGCCTTTTACAGGCCTATATATAAGAGTAAAAGGAAGCTGTAACAATCCCACACTTCCATTCCCCCCTTGCCTACAGCCTCCTGACCTCCAGCACCTAGATCCAATCCTCAATCCTCTCGTCCCTATCCATGCCCACATCTCCCATTTCCAGCCATGGTCAATGCTACCTTGAAGGGGAACTGGGTCGGCTCCACTATCACGGAGGGCACCATTCTGGAGCTGTGGAGGGCGGGGTACATCCTTGCCAATGTCGCCAGCCAGCCACTGGAGAAAGACCAGCGAGCGCCTACCCCCAAGCCGGGAGAAAGGTCGTATTCATTCTTCACCTAATCCGAGGTCTGAGGTTCCCAGTGCACCCCTTTGTGTGTAGGGTCCTCTACTATTATTGGCTGGACTTCCAACACCTGGCCCCAAACTTCACCCTCCACCTTGCATTGCTTATAATTGTCTACGAGGCCTTCCTCCATGTTGAGCCCCACTTTTGGTTGTGGGTAAAGTCCTTTAGTATTAAGCCGAAGTCCAGCGGCTCTAAGATCGTAGAGTGGGGGAGGGGGACAAGTAGGCCACTTGGTCCAAACAAAGTTTCATCGAAACCATCAAAGAGTGGCAGCGTGACTGGTTCTATGTCACGGAGCAACATGCCGGTGGCCAGGCCAAAGTACCGGCCATCTCAGCTAACCCTCCGAGGAGGCTGGCTTCCTAGAACAGGAAGGGCATAGACTAGGGCAACCCTAAAGATGTGACCTTGCTGCAGCAGGAGATCCATTTTCTGGTAGACAAGAAGGAGATCAAGCTGGTGGGCGTGGTATACGTCATGCTCCACCGCCACATCTTTCCACTCCAACTTTGGGTGATCCCAACATGGGTTCACAAGCCCGAGGACGAGTTGCCCGTGAAGCATTTCTTCCACTCATCTGTGTCCGGGATATGGATGGCGCTATTCAAGCCATTCTAGAATGAATTCCCCACGGAGGGGAAATACTGCGACATTGACGCCACGCACGACACGAACGAGGTAATCCTAGCACAGATCCTTATATTCTCACCTTATATTTCATGGACGTATCATGATCAAACTTTTCTGAACCTCTCCTCCCTTCTGCGGAAGTGGATCTCCAAGGCACAACAAATGTTGTGTCCGGCACCGCTGCCCGAGGAGACGAGAACTCCCCAGCTCATGGTGCTCCTGGCCGAGGAACCGTATGTGGTACTGACAAGAAGCTGAAGTAGCCAAAGGGGAAGGCCGGTCGGCGCCTTCGAGGGACTTCGGAGGCCCAGTTCAAGGACACCCATGTCTCTTCCACCCACGAGGAGGAGGCAGAAGATGAAGAAGAGGAGGTGGCCTCTCCAAAAAGAAACAGAGCAGTGTCCAAGGACCCCGTGCAGGAGGCACACCACCAGCCCCGTAGGAAACTGAGCAAGGCCTTGGGAACATCGGCCAGCCAATGACCCACCCCGCCCATGTGACACTCTCTGCCACCTCGAAGGATGCCCTTGCCCAGCCACGCAAAACGAAGCCGGGACCTTGAAGGTATTCTTGAAGTCTGTTTATGGATCCCCGTGTAGATGCCTAATTATTGATTCATCTTTTATAGCCCGCAACACATCCAAATTGGCGACGCAACCGAGGACGATGTCCTCCCTCCGCCTTCTATGGCGGAGAGTGGGTCCGTGGAGTGTCCCATTCCTCCCTCTGCTCCTAATGAGCTGGGGCAGGAGACATTGCGCCCGACCCCCAGCCCTGACAACACGGGGGCGGGCACTGGCGATTTATTGGCTGAGGTCCAGCCCTCGACCACCAAAACCATGGGTAAGAAATCCCCGTGGTTATGGAAGATGAGCTAGGACGACGTGGATCCTTGGCCCAAATTACTCCGGGATTGCCAAAGTAGCCAGAGGTCACCATCCCTACCACCATGGTGGGTGGACCAGAAGCGGCTCCGCCTTCCCTTCCTCCTCCGAAGCAGGTCCCCATGGGGTGGCCCGAGGAGATGGAGGTTGCTACTTGTGAGCTACATTGGGATTTCCTCAAAGAGGAGAGGATGATACAGTATAGTAGAGATAAGTATTTCCCTATGTTAAGAACCAAGGTTGTCAATCCAGTAGGAGAACTATGCAAGACCTCGTGAACAACACATACACACAAAAGAACAAATACTTGCAGCCAACGCAAACAAGGGGTTGTCAATCCCTTGGCTATTAATTGCATGGACCAAATCTCGTAGTGATAGATAGGTAAAAAACACAAAATAAAATAACAGTAAATATATTGCAGCAAGTTATTTTTGGATTTAATATATAATAAAGATAGACTTGGGGCCATAGTTTTCACTAGAGGCTTCTCTCTTGAACATAGCATACGATGGGTAAACAAATTACTGTTGGGCAATTCATAGAAAAACACATAGTTATTACGATATTCATGGCAATGATCATGTATATAGGCATCACGCCCGAGGCAAGTAGACCAACTCCTGCCTGCATCTACTACTGTTACTCCACACATCGATTGCTATCCAGCATGCATCTAGATTATTGAGTTCATAAATAACAGAGTAATGCCTTAAACAAGATGACATGATGTAGACAAAGTAAACCCAATCAATATGAGTAAACCCCATCTTGTTATCTTTAATGGAAACGATACAAATACATGCCATGTCCCTTTCTGTAATTGGGATTGAGCACCGCAAGATCGAACCCATCACAAAGCACCTCTCCCATTGCAAGATAAATCAATCTAGTTGACCAAACCAAACGGATAGATCGGAGAGAAATACAAAGCTATAATAGTCATGCATATCAGAATTCATAAAAGACTCAAATAATATTCATGAATAATCTGATCATAAACCCACAATTCATTGGATCCCAACAAACACACCGCAAAAAGGATTACATCGAATATATCTCCAAGAACATCGACTTGAACATTGTATTGAAGATCAAAGTGAGAGAGAAGAAACCATCTAGCTACTAGCTATGGACCCATAGGTCTGTGGTAAACTAATCACACATCGTTGGAAGGATAGCAAGGTTGATGTAGAGGCCCTCCGTGACCGATTCAACCTTCGGCAGAATGCCGGAAAAGGTATCCAGATGGGATCTCCAAATAACACAAACTTGCGGCGACGGAAAAAGTATTTTGGGTATCTCTCTGATGTATTGGAATATTTGGGAATTTATAGAGCTGGAATTAGGTCAAGAGGTTCCATTAGGGGCCCACAAGCACGGGGGGCGCTCCCTACGGTCTTGCCGCTCCCTCATGGCTCGGCAGGTCTTCTCCCGAAGCTTCTAGGGTCCCTTGATGTATTCCAAAAAAAACATAAAAAAGTTTTTCAGTGTTTGGGCTCCGTTTGGTACTAATTTCATAAAAAGACAAAAATAAGCAAAATAATAGCAACTGGCATTGGGCACTAGGTTAGTCCCAAAAAATGATATATAATTGCATAATAAATATCCAAGATTGATATTATAATAACATGGAACAATCCGAAATCATAGATACGTTGGAGACGCATCAGAGGTCACCGTGGCGAGCTCCTCCACCCAGGAAGAGCACCGTGCCCTTATTGGCACGGCACTGGGGAGCTTAATATCCATGGAGGCTGGAATGCAAGAGGCTTTCAAGGGCCTTTCTAAGGGATCTAACGTATATTTACACACTTCCAATTCACTCCTTTGTTTATATATTGCGAATTTTACGCCAGCCCTCTTCGGGCGTGGCTAAACAAAACTGTTCGAAGACAATACGGTAGTTTATTGCATTGCTATCCGTAACCCCCGAGCCCTAAGTTGGTTTTAAAGAACCGACTTGGGGGTGGTCTTGATGTTTGTGTGGATATGGTCATACAATAGCCCTCGAGACTCTGGTTGGTTTGGTACAAAGCCACCATAGGATCGAAATCGACCTTGGATGGCTAATTGTTTTAATCATATGCATAGTCCTCTACTTCAGCTCCCAGTAGTTAGTGGAGATGAACCATAAGTTGTAGCAGTCCAAAGAGGACCTCAATCTGATACAAAATAATGCCCAAGGTATACGAAGAGTTCCATACAAAATAATGTATCTTTCATCATTGTTTGAGCTTGTTCTAATGTCGGGCCTGTATGATAACAACTACCACTATGGAGCATGAGGCCCTCAAGGCCGAGCTGTAAAGAGCTCGGCTGCGGCGGCCAAGGCCAGCAAAGAGCTGGACGAAGAAAAGGTGGCCTGCGGCAAGGATCAGGCCCGGGTCACCGAGGTCGAGGACATACTGAAGGGCATTTACCTGGACATGATGCCCTCCATGAGCATCGGAAGAAGGTGGCCCTCAAATTCGAGAAGCTAAAATCGGCGCACGCTGAGGTCGAGTCCTAAGCCTGAGCTAACAGCGAGGTGCTTCAGCAAGTGAGGCAGATCGCTGCTGGTAAGGCATACTCTCTGTAGTGTATTTTTGGTTGCGTTAGGCTCATCGAGCTGACTCACTTCTGGCGATCTGTAGAGGACTTTGCAGAACTGCCTCAAAGCGCACCCGATGCCGGCCTTCACTACGCTGCCCAAGATGCCCATGCCGCGGAGAGGGCGTTTTGACAGCAATTCCAGGCGCCGTCACATCCGCCCATGGTCAACAATCAGATGAAGCAGTTGATGCAGCTCTACCGTATGGAGAAACCAGCCGTGGAGGACCTTTGTGTTCATATTTGGCATGTGAAGCCGCTGCCGCCCAGCTTCTTTGGCTTGGTGGCCCGACTTCAAGACGCCGGACCCGAGCTCTTCGCTGGAAATGGTCTATGTGCCTGGAATGTGCCCAAATGGCGTACGATTACGTGAAGACCCACTACCCTCACATTGATGCGAGGCTAATGGCTTCAGACCACTGGAGCGGAAGGCCCGGACATGGAGGAGTTTTATGGCTGATGTGATGGAAGGCGCACGGATAACCGAGCCGCCCTGTGGCAAGAACACGTTGTATTATTAGCTTGCGCTTCGGGATGCCGAAGTTTTAATGATGTAAAGGGAATGAGCTTTTGAGGTGAAATTTTAAATTGAATTCGGCTTTATGTTCTGATGTGCTTTTTGACTCCTGTTTGACTAGTTGATACTGAAAATGGCCAGTTGTGGGCTTCCACCCCTTTTGTACAGAATACAAGAGGTATTTGCACAACAATTTAACCTGTAGTCGACATCTCAGTTCCCTGAGGCCGTTCATGCATATGAATACTAGGCAATCACACTATGATGGCTTTATAATTTTCACTTAGTTATAGGAGCTTGGCTGTGGGACCTAGTTACTAGCCCCCAACATGTGAGGTCTTCAGCTATGGCCGAGGTCTTAGCCACCACACACTTTGGCTATTTTTCAGAAAAAAACACCTCATTTGACATAGAAGATCTCGAAAACGATATTATGTTGGACACTATCATCGGATCGCTGATCAGTTTACGCATACGAGGACAGTCATCTTTCGGCTTTTTCCCTTGAGGCACTTTACCATCCAATCTGGAAGCACAATTGCAGTGATTCTCCCTTTACACTCTTAGCTGAAGAGAACGTAAGAGGTAAACATGGGAGTCGAGCAACCCAACTATTGACCTAAATCAGGGTTTGAAACTGATTCATATAATGCAACATCCGAGACACCGAACAAAACTATTTGGACTTTTATGTAAGCGTTGGATTAATAGTTGGGTGTACCATTAAGGAGTGTGTATCACGATAGTTATCTTTGGCTCTAAGGCAAGAAAGAAAATAAAAGAGCACAAGTGTATGCCTAGTGACTGTGAAGGGTCTGTTTTCTTCTAATTTACGGGGTCAAGCTATATATGTCGAGCTATATCAAAGAGAACTTTGAAAGATACATTGTAAAAAGGAAAAAAAGGGAGGAGGAACTAAACAGGTCCAGTATAGTCGGGTTTAATGTCCCCAGTCATTCCCTGTTGCACTTCTGAACCTCCGTGCTATTTACCAGTGTGTCCCCGTCTAGGCTGAGGTTAATGTGCCTTGCCTGATTACTCGCGTATCATGTGCTTGACGTATTTGAGTTTAACAAGTGACGGCCAGCATGACGGTTTAAGCCATATGGTCATGTTGCTCCTATTAGGCCTTTGACAGTGCCTTGCCAGTGCAAGATTGTTTGTGTGGGTGTCACCTGGTTGAACAAAGTAGTGCACCCATTGGGTTATGCTCCTCCGCCACCCATGGAATTTTTAATGCGAACTTGTCTACTCTAGGTACATAGTATTCGTTGATAAGGGGAGGGACGAGGATTGTGTAGCCCTATTTAGGGATAATGCTGGCTTGTTTGAGGAAGGGGTTGGTGCCGAAGCTGCGCTTGGAGGAGCTAGATGCACCGTTTCATGGTGTAGCGTAAGCTGCCTCCTTGGACGCTTGGACCACGGAAGCGAATACTGCAGTCTGCTCCTTTGTCTGGAGTGACTGTTCTGTGTTACCATTTATGTAGCGACCAGACCTCAAATAGTCTGATCTCTATGCTTCAGTGTCATCCCTGGATCAGTAATGCTGACACACACAGTACTTGAAGGATTTATAATAGAGTAGCAATCACACACTTAGTACATCGAATGTCTCCAAATGAGAGCTTATTACAATAAATATGGCTTAAGGCCATCTAACAATAACAGCGGAAGGCTTGGAAGATAAGTGAGTCCATCAACTCCAACGGCATCACTAAGTATAGGACCACGATCCTAAGGCATCTTACTCGTCGTCTGAAAAATCTGCAACATGAACATTGCAGCCCAAAAATAGGTCAGCACATGGAATATGCTGGCAAAGTAACACATAGAGAGTAATGAAAGAATAATGCTATACTACATGCATATATGGCTGGTGGAAAGCTCTATGGTTAAAGTTTTGCGTAAAGCCAGTTTTTTCCCTACTGCAAAGGAATAAATTTTATTTAACTATCATGGTGGTTGTTCAACATTGAGAGTGTAGACACCCTCTCAATCCCAATTAAGCATCATCATTACACCCAACAAATTAAATTAAAGTAACATGATGAGATTCACATGATAATCCAAATACTAGATATTCAAAACGTCCATAACCGGGGACACGGCTAACGATGATTAGTGTGTACACTCTGTAGAGGTTTGCGCACTTTTCCCCACAAGACTCGATCTCCTCCGTTGGATTTCTCGCACTACATGGTGTTTGAGAAACGGAGACCGAGACATAGTCTTTCAGAAGCGTTCGCACCTTACGATTGGGTAGACCGTACCAACCTACATCCCCTGCATCTGCTAGTCTACCACTATAAGAGTTCACACGACTTAATCAACTACGCTAGAGCCCATAGTAGCTTGTGGCTGCACACAGAAGTTTCTAGCATGAATGATCTCATGATCCCTTTGAGCCTAGGTGGCAGTCCATAAAAAAACAGGCAATCCTGGAATACCCAGGTACCTCAATCCACCCAGATGTGTATTAAAGTTGCCACCTTAAATAAACCATTAATTAACAATCTCACATCTGTCATGGAAATTCACTCACCCAATCCACGTCTACTAGCATAGCATAGCGATATAAGGAAACGTAAAAGTAGCTCCCAAGGGTTTGATAATAAAACAGGTAACAGGTTCTACCTCATCTACCTCCCAAAACCCACATGTTAATCAGATCCTAATCATGCAATTGTTTGAGGATTGATCTAATGCAATAGAACTGGGTAATTTAAAGTATGATCAAAGTGTTACTTGCCTTGCTGATGATCCGTGAAACCTAGAGATTCGAAGTAGCAAGCGGCGCACTCCGGATACTGTATCGCAAACAAACAAGCAAACAAGCATACAATAAGTACTCATCTAATGCACGGGTAAAACTCAAATAAGAGAACTAACCAGAAAGTTCAACTTAAGAACTTCGGTTTGCGAAAAGAATCAAAACCGACGAAGCAACGAAAACAAACGGTGAAAGAAAAGAGCTTCATTTACTAATCTGGACCTAAGTCAAATTTTACAGTAGCAAAAAATTGTTTGAGTGGGTTAAACGGAAAGAGGGTTTCGAGACGAAACTCTAGGCGCTTGAATCGCCTGATTCCGATAAACGAGCGAAAAGATAAACTAAAACGAAAATCGGATCAGAAATCGTGATCAGAAATAATCGCCGAAAATCCGAGAAAGAGAAAAACTGACGAACAGTTTAATGAACGGACGTTCGCTAACTGAAACTAAACGATGAACTCGTCCATTAAAACGACCGAAACGAGCGAACGCTTGCTAATTAAATAAACCGGGAGATATAAAATAAACCGATCTAAAAAAATAAAACCTAGGGTTTCTAAAAAAACGGATTGGTTTTCTTCAGATAACCGGGGCGACGGGGCGACTACCTCGGCTCTGGCTCTGGAGAAGGTCCGGCGGGGCTCCAGCGGGGCTCCGGTGGTGGCGGGCGACGTGGGGTGGCGGGGTGGTGGCGACAGGCGGCGGCGGCAGCTCCTAGCGGTGGCGGCGCCTCCTGGCGGCGGTGCAAGGCGGCAGGGCTGGCGGCTTGCGGCGGCGGTTCCGGCTTTGGGACTCCAAGGGGGCCCCGGGTCGGTATTTAAAGGGGGGGGCTGCGGTGGCTTGCGGGAGGGGCAAGGCGGCGGCGTGGCCCTCCCGGACTCCGGCGACGTCCGTGATTGGGACTCCGGTCCCGATCCGGAGTGGGAGACGGCGGCGGCGCGGGCCGGCTCGGCTGGGCCTTCGGCCCAGCCGGGCGGGCAATTTTTTTTAAATAATTCCGCCGAACTAAGATAAATTCTAGAAAAATAAATAAAAATCTAAAAATACCAAAATAAATTTTCACCGTCTAATAAAATATTTAGAACGAGATGAACATTTTCTTGGCCTAAAATGCAGTTTTTGAAAAACGTGCAATTTTTCCTAAATTCAAATAAAATAGCCAAAACTCAGAAATAAAACTTATTTGATTTTTTATTAAATCCTCAATATTTCTTTATTTTGGGAAAGTCATTTTATTCCCTCTTTCATATTTTTATTTTAGAAATAATTGAAGATAAAATAAAATAAATCAAATGATCCTATTTTCAGAATTTGAGAAAAACTCAAATATGAAAATAACGAAATTCCCAACTCTCTCTGAGGGTCCTTGAGTTGCGTAAAATTTCTAGGATCAAGCCAAAAGCAATAAAATATGATATGCAATGATGATCTAGTGTATAACATTCCAAATTGAAAATTTGGGATGTTACAAACCTACCCCCCTTAAGATGAATCTCGCCCTCGAGATTCGGGTTGGCTAGAAAATAGGTGAGGGTGGTCCTTCAGCAGATCTTCCTCTCACTCCCAGGCGGCTTCGTCTTCGGTGTGGTGGCTCCACTGAACTTTGCAAAACTTGATAAGCTTGTTGCGGGTAACTCGGTTGGCATACTCGAGAATTTTGACTGGTTTCTCCTCATAGGTCAAATCTCTATCCAACTGAATCGCTTCCAGCGGCACTATGTCTCTGAGAAGTATATCAGCCATCTCTGCGTGGCACTTCTTCAACTAAGAAACGTGGAATACATCATGAACTCCTGACAATCCTTAGGGAAATTCCAACTTGTAGGCAACTTCTCCCATATGCTCCAAAACTTTGTATGGTCCTACAAAACAAAGCACTAATTTTCCCTTAACTCCAAAGCGCTTAACTCCTTGAAGTGGCGATACTCGAAGATAAACTCGGTCACCGATGTCGTAAACTTTCTCCTTGCATTTTGAATCTGCATAGCTCTTCTGCCTGGACTGGGCTACCTTGAGCCTATCGCGAATCAACTTCACCTTCTGCTCGGACTCCTTAATCAAATCTGGTCCAAACAACTGGCGATCTCCAACTTTGTCCCACAACAACGGGGTCCTGCACCTCCTTCCGTACAAGGCTTCGAAAGGGCCATCTTCAAACTGGACTGATAACTATTGTTGTAAGAGAACTCTACATATGGAAAATTCTCGTCCCAACTAGATCCATAATCTAGCGCACAAGCTCTTAGCATATCCTCCAAAATCTGATTGACCCTCTCGGTCTGTCCATCTGTCTACGGATGAAAGGTTGTACTGAACTCTAGCCTGGTACCCAAAGTTTCGTGCAACTAATTCCAGAACTTTGAGGTAAATTGGGTTCCTCTATCTGATACAATGCTCCTCGGAACTCCATGCAGACATACAATCCTGGTGATGTATATCTTCGCCAACTTAGCACTAGTGTAAGTGGTCTTCACTGGAATGAAATGTGCTAACTTCGTCAATCGATCGACTACAACCCAAATCGAGTCATAGCCTGAACTAGTCCTGGGCAATCCCGTAATAAAATCCATGCCTAGTTTATCCATCTTCCATTCGGGTATCAACAATGGCTATAGCAATCCTGTTGGCTTCTGATGCTCTGCCTTCACTCTCTGACATACATCACAAACCGCTACATACTCCGCAATATCCTTCTTCATTCCGGTCCACCAGAAAGTGTCCTTCAAATCCAAATACATCTTGGTATTTCCTGGGTGAATCGAACACGGCGAATCATGGGCCTCTTGTAGAATCAATTTCCTGATCTCTGGATCATTAGGCACATAAACGCGGTCCTCAAACCATAAGGTATCGTGCTCATCCTCACAAAATCCTTTAGCTTTTCCTTTGCTCATATTCTCTTTAATACAAGCAATCTCCTTGTTAGTCTTCTAAGCTTCTTTGATCTTCTCCATCAAAGTAGACTGAATCTCCAATGCTGCTACATAGCCTTTCAGAACGATCCCCAAACATAGCTAGCGAAGATCCTCGGCTAACTCCTTCGGTAACTCTCTGGTCATGAGCGTGTTGACATGGCCCTTCCGGCTCAACGCATCGGCTACTACGTTAGCTTTTCTGGGGTGATAATGCAGTCTCATATCATAATCCTTGATGAGTTCCAACCATCTCCTTTGCCTGAGATTCAAATCCTTCTGTGTGAAAATGTACTTCAAACTCTTGTGATCCGTGTACACCTCACAATGGTTTCCGATGAGGAAATGTCTTCAAGGCGTGCACAACGGCTGCTAACTCTAGATCATGAGTAGCATAATTTAACTCATGGGGCTTAAGCTATCGTGAGGCATATGAAACAACTCTTCCCTCTTGCATAAGCACTGCTCTAAGTCCTCGACGAGAAGCGTCGCAATATACTTCATAATCCTTGCGCTAATCTGGCAGAATCAACACTGGCGATGTAACCAAACATTTCTTCAACTCCTGGAAACTGGCCTCACATTCCTCAGTCCATTTGAACTTGGTATCCTTCTTCAACAACTCCGTCATGGGCTTCACAATCTTCGAGAAATTCTCAATGAACCTCCGGTAATATCCTGCGAGTCCAAGAAAACTCCGGATCTCTCCAACTGTTGTTGGTGCTACCCAATTTGTCACAGTGACAACTTTAGTGGGGTCTACTGCCATTTGTTCTCCGGATATAACATGTCCAAGGAATCCAACTTCCTTCAACCAAAACTCACATTTGCTGAACTTGGCATATACTGATGTTCTCTGAGCTTCTCCAGTACCAAACACAAATGCTCCTTATGCTCTTCTTCATTCTTCGAGTAGACCAAAATATCATCAATGAACACCACGACAAACTTATCCAAAAACTCCATAAACACCTTGTTCATCATGTTCATGAAATATGCAGGCGCGTTAGTCAGACCAAATGACATAATGGTATACTCATACAGCCCGTATGTTGGGGAACGTAGCAGAAATTCAAAATTTTCCTACGTGTCACCAAGATCTATCTATGGAGAAACCAGCAACGAGGGGAAGGAGAGTGCATCTACATACCCTTGTAGATCTCTAAGCGGAAGCTTTCAAGAGAACGAAGTTGAAGGAGTCGTACTCGTCGTGATCCAAATCACCGGAGATCCTAGTGCCGAACGGACGGCACCTCCGCGTTCAACACACGTACAGCCCGGTGACGTCTCCCATGCCTTGATCCAGCAAGGATAGAGGGAGAGGTTGAGGAAGACTTCATCCAGTAGCAGCACGACGGCGTGGTGGTGGTGGAGGAGCATGGCAATCCTGCAGGGCTTCGCCAAGCACCGCAGGAGAGGAGGAGGACTTGGGAGAGGGGGAGGGCTGCGCCAGAACTTGGGTGAAGCTCCCATGCGCCTCCCCACTATATATAGGGGTGGAGGGGGCTGGTTTCTTTCCCTCCAAGTCCATTGGGGCGTTGGCAAAGGTGAGAGGAAAGAAATCCCATCATTTCCTTCCCCACCGATTGTTATCCCCCTTTTTTAGGGATCTTGATCTTATCCCTTCGGGATATGATCTTATTCCTTCCAAAGGGGAATCTTGGTGCACCTTGACCCAGGGTGTGGGGCCTTGCCCCCACTACCCACGTTCATGTGGGTCCCCCATGCTGGTGGGCCCCACTCCGGAACCTTCTAGAACCTTCCCGGTACAATACCGAAAAATCCCGAACATTTTCCAGTGGCCAAAATAGGACTTCCCATATATAAATCTTTACCTCCGGACCATTCCGAAACTCCTCGTGACATCCGGGATCTCAGCCGGGACTCCGAACAACATTCGGTAACTGCACACCAATTCCCATAACAACTCTAGCGTCATCGAACCTTAAGTGTGTAGACCCTATGGGTTCGGGAATCATGCAGACATGACCGAGACAACTCTCTGGCCAATAATCAACAGCGGGATCTGGATACCCATGTTGGCTCCCACATGTTCCATGATGATCTCATCGGATGAACCACGATGTCAAGGATTCAAGCAGTCCCGTATACAATTCCCTTTGTCTAGCGGTATTGTACTTGCCCGAGATTCGACCGTCGGTATACCAATACCTTGTTCAATCTCGTTACTGGCAAGTCTCTTTACTCGTTCCGTAACACATCATCCCATGATCAACCCCTTGGTCACATTGTGCACATTATGATGATGTCCTACCGAGTGGGCCCAGAGATACCTCTCCGTCACACGGAGTGACAAATCCGAGTCTCGATTCGTGCCAACCCAACGGACACTTTCGGAGATACCTGTAGTGCACCTTTATAGCCACCCAGTTATGTTTTGACGTTTGGTACACCCAAAGCATTCCTACGGTATCCGGGAGTTGCACAATCTCATGGTCTAAGGAAATGATACTTGACATTAGAAAAGCTTTAGCATACGAACTACACGATCTTTGTGCTAGGCTTAGGATTGGGTCTTGTCCATCACATCATTCTCCTAATGATGTGATCCTGTTATCACCGACATCCAATGTCCATGGTCAGGAAACCGTAACCATCTATTGATCAACGAGCTAGTCATCTAGAGGCTTACTAGGGACTTGGTGTTGTCTATGTACCCACACATGCATCTGAGTTTCCTATCAATACAATTATAGCATGGATAATAAACGATTATCATGAACAAGGAAATATAATAATAATACCTAATTTATTATTGCCTCTAGGGCATATTTCCAACAGTCTCCCACTTGCACTAGAGTCAATTATCTAGTTCACATCGTCATATGATTAACACTGATAGGTCTCATCGCCATGTGACCAACATCCAAAGAGTTTACTAGTGTCACTAAACTAGTTCACATCACCATGTGATTAAGACTCAATGAGTCCTGGGGTTTGATCATGTTTTGCTTGTGAGAGAGGTTTTAGTCAACGGGTCTGCAACATTCAGATTCGTATGTACTTCGCAAATCTCTAGGTCATATTGTAAATGCTGCTTCCACGCTCCACTTGGAGCTATTCCAAATGGTTGCTCCACTATACGTATCCAGTTTGCTACTCAGAGTCACTCGGATAGGTGTTAAAGCTTGCATCGACGTAACCCTTTACGCTGAACTCTTTATCACCTCCATAATCGAGAAACATGTCCTTATTTACTCCAAGGACAATTTTGACCGCTGTCCAATGATCCATTCCTGGATCATTCTTGTACCCCTTGACTGACTCATGGCAAGGCACACTTCCGGTGCGGTACACAGCATTACATACTATAGAGCCTACGTCTGAAGCATAGGGGACAACATTCGTCCTTTCTCTCTCTTCTGCCGTGGTCGAGCTTTAACTCTTAATTTCATACCTTACAACTCAGGCAAGAACTCCTTCTTTGACTGATCCATCTTGAACACCTTCAAGATCATGTCAAGGTATGTGCTCATTTGAAAGTACCATTTAGCATTTTTGATCTATCCTCATAGATCTTGATGCTCAATGTTCAAGTAGCTTAATCCAGTTTCCCATTGAAAAACACTTTTCAAATAACCCTATATGCATTCCAGAAATTCTACATCATTTCTGATCAACAATATGTTTACAACATATACTTATCAGAAATTCTATAGTGCTCCCACTCACTTCTTTGGAAATACAAGTTTCCCATAAACTTTGTATAAACCCAAAATCTTTGATCATCTTATCAAAGTGTATATTCCAACTCCGAGATGCTTACTCCTGTCCATGGAAGGATCGTTGGAGCTAGCCTACCTTTTAGCATCCTTAGGATCGACAAAAACTTTCTGATTGTATCACATACAACCTTTCCTTACGAAAACTGATAAGGAAACTCGTTTTGACATCCATCTGCCAGATTTCATAAATGCAGCTATTGCTAACATGATTCCGACGGACTTAAGCATCGCTACGGATGAGAAAATCTCATCGTAGTCAACTCCTTGAACTTGTGAAAAACTCTTCGCCACAAGTCGAGCTTCATAGACGGTGACATTACCGTCCACGTCCGTCTTCTTCTTAAAGATCCATTTATCTCAATGGCTTGCCGATCATCGGGCAAGTCCACCAAAGTCCATGCTTTGTTCTGATACATGGATCCTATCTCGGATTCCATGGCTTCTAACCATTTGTCGGAACTTGGGCCCACCATCGCTTCTCCATAGCTCATAGGTTCATTGTTGTCTAGCAACATGACCTTCAAGACAGGATTTCTGTACCACTCTGAAGTAAGACGCATCCTTGTCACCCTACGAGGCACGGCAGTGACTTGATCAAAAACTTCATGATCACTATCATAAGCTTCTACTTCAATTGGTGTAGGCGCCACAGGAACAACTTCCTGTGCCCTGCTACACACTAGTTGAAGTGATGGTTCAATAACCTCATCAAGTCTCCACCATCCTCCCACTCAATTCTCGAGACAAACTTTTCCTCGAGAAAGGACCCGATTCAAGAAACAATCCCTATTGCTTTCGGATCTGAATTAGGAGGTATACCAACTGTTTTGGGTGTCCTATGAAGATGCATTTTATCCGCCTTGGGTTAGAGCTTATCAACCTAAAACTTTTTCACATAAGCGTCGCAGCCCCAAACTTTTAAGAAACGACAACTTAGGTTTCTCCAAACCATAGTTCAAACGGTCTCGTCTCAACGGAATTACGAGGTGCCCTATAAAGTGAGTGCGGTTGTCTCTAATGCCTAACCCATGAACGATAGTGGTAATTCGATAAGAGGCATCATGGTACGCACCATATCCAATAGGGTGCAACTATGATGTTCGGACACGCCATCACACTATGGTGTTCCAGGCGGTATTAATTGTGAAACAATTTCCACAATGATCATCAACATTGAAATTTCTTTGTTGCGTGCCAAAGCTCGTAACTCAGATACTCATCTCTATGATCATATCATACACATTTTATCCTCTTGTCACGATGATCATCAACTTCACTCTGAAATTACTTGAACCATTCAATAATTCAGACTTGTGTTTCATCAAGTAAATATACTCAACATCTACTCGAATCATCTGTGAAGTAAGAACATAACGATATTCACTGCATGCCTCAGCACTCATTGACTGCACACATCAAAATGTGTTACTTCCAACAGGTTGCTATCTTGTTCCATCATACTGAAAACGAGGCTTTTCAGTCATCTTGCCCATGTGGTATGATTTGCATATCTCAAGTGATTCAAAATCAAGTGAGTCCAAACGATCCATCTTCATGGAGTTTCTTCATGTGTATACACCAATAGACATGGTTCGCATGTCTCAAACTTTTCAAAAACGAGTGAGTCCAAAGATCCATCAACATGGAGCTTCTTCATGCGTTTTATACCAATATGACTTACATGGAAGTGCCACAAGTAAGTGGTACTATCATTACTATCTTATATCTTTTGGCATGAAAATGTGTATCACTACAATCAAGATTCAATAAACCATTCCTTTAGGTGCAAGACCATTAAAGGTATTACTCAAATAAATAGAGTAACCATTATTCTCCTTAAATGAATAAATGTATTGCGATAGACATAATCCAATCATGTCTATGCTCAACGCAAACACCAAAAGACAATTATTCAGGTTTAATACTAATCTTGATGGTAGAGGGAGCGTGTGATGTTTGATCACATCAAACCTGGAAACACTTCCAACACATATCGTCAGCTCACCTTTAGCTAGTCTCCGTTTATTCCGTAGCCTTTTATTTCGAGTTACTAACACTTAGCAACTGAACCAGTATCTAATACCCTGGTGCTACTAGGAGTACTAGTAAAGTACACATTAACATAATGTATATCCAATATACTTCTATCGACTTTGCCAGCCTTCTCATCTACCAAGTATCTAGGGTAATTCCGCTCTAGTGATTGTTCCCCTTATCACAGAAGCACTTAGTCTCGGGTTTGGGTTCAACCTTGGGTTTCTTTACTAGAACAGCAGCTGGTTTGCCGTTTCATGAAGTATCCCTTCTTGCCCTTGCCCTTCTTGAAACTAGTGGTTTCACCAACCATCAACAATTGATGCTCCTTCTTGATTTCTCCTTTTGTGGTGTCAAACATCGCGAATACCTCAAGGATCATCTATCCCTGATATGTTATAGTTCATCACGAAGCTCTAGCAGCTTGGTGGAAATGACTTTGGAGAAACATCACTATCTCATCTGGAAGATCAACTCCCACTCGATTCAACTGATTGTTGCACTCAGACAATCTGAGCACAAGCTCAACGATTGAGATTTTCTCCCTTAGTTTGCTGGCTAAGAAAATCGTCGGAGGTCTTATACCTCTTGATGTGGGCACGAGCCTGAAATCCCAATTTCAGCCCTCGAACATCTCATATGTTCCGCGACGTTTCGAAAAAGTCTTTGGTGCCTCAACTCTAAACCTTTTAACTGAACTATCACGTAGTTATCAAAACGTGTATGTCCGATGTTCGCAACATCCACAGACGATGTTTGGGGTTCAGCACATTGAGCGGTGCATTAAGGACATAAGCTTTCTACTGTCCGCATAATCGCTACTGTCAACTTTCAACTATATTTTCTCTAGGAACATATCTAAACAGTGGAACTAAAGCGCAAGCTTACGACATAATTTGCAAAGATCTTTTGACTATGTTCAGGATAATTAAGTTCATCTTATGAACTCCCACTCAGATAGACATCCCTCTAGTCATCTAAGTGATTACATGATCCGAGTCAACTAGGCCATGTCCGATCATCACGTGAGACGGACTAGTCATCATCGGTGAACATCTTCATGTTGATCGTATCTACCATACGACTCATGCTCGACCTTTCGGTCTCTTGTGTTCCGAGGCCATGTCTGTACATGCTAGGCTCGTCAAGTCAACCTAAGTGTTTCGCGTGTGTAAATCTGGCTTACACCCGTTGTATGTGAACGTAAGAATCTATCACACACGATCATCACGTGGTGCTTCGAAACGACGAACTTTCGCAACGGTGCACAGTTAGGGGGAACACTTTCTTGAAATTTTAATGAGGGATCATCTTATTTACTACCGTCGTTCTAAGCAAATAAGATGCATAAACATGATAAACATCACATGCAATCAAAAAGTGACATGATATGGCCAATATCATTTTGCTCCTTTTGATCTCCATCTTCGGGGCTCCATGATCATCATCGTCACCGGCATGACACCATGATCTCCATCATCATGATCTCCATCATCGTGTCTCCATGAAGTTGTCTCACGAACTTATTACTTCTACTACTATGGCTACCGGTTAGCAATAAAGTAAAGAAATTACATGGTGTCGTTCAATGACACGCAGGTCATACAATAAATAAAGGCAACTCCTATGGCTCCTGCCGGTTGTCATACTCATCGACATGCAAGTCGTGATTCCTATTACAAGAACATGATCAATATCATACATCACATATCATTCATCACATTCTTCTTGGCCATATCACATCACATAGCATACCCTGCAAAAACAGGTTAGACGTCCTCTAATTGTTGTTTGCATGTTTTACGTGGCTGCTATGGGTTTCTAGCAAGAACGTTTCTTACCTACGCAAAACCACAACGTGATATGTCAATTGCTATTTACCCTTCATAAGGACCCTTTTCATCGAATCTGATCTGACTAAAGTGGGAGAGACTAGCACCCGCTAGCCACCTTATGCAACAAGTGCATGTCAGTCGGTGGAACCTGTCACACGTAAGTGTACGTGTAAGGTCGGTCCGGGCCGCTTCATCCCACAATGCCACCGAATCAAGATTGGACTAGTAACGGTAAGCGTATTGAACAAAATCAACGCCCACAACTACTTTGTGTTCTACTCGTGCAAAGAATCTACGCAATAGACCTAGCTCATGATGCCACTGTTGGGGAACGTAGCAGAAATTCAAAATTTTCCTACGTGTCACCAAGATCTATCTATGGAGAAACCAGTAACGAGGGGAAGGAGAGTGCATCTACATACCCTTGTAGATCGCTAAGCGGAAGCGTTCAAGAGAACGGGGTTGAAGGAGTCGTACTCGTCGTGATCCAAATCATCAGAGATCCTAGTGTCGAACGGACGGCACCTCCGCGTTCAACACACGTACAACCCGGTGATGTCTCCCATGCCTTGATCGAGCAAGGATAGAGGGAGAGGTTGAGGAAGACTCCATCCAGCAGCAGCACGACGGCGTGGTGGTGGTGGAGGAGCGTGGCAATCATGCAGTGCTTCGCCAAGCATCGCAGGAGAGGAGGAGGACTTGGGAGAGGGGGAGGGCTGCGCCAGAACTTGGGTGAAGCTCCCATGCGCCTCCCCACTATATATAGGGGTGGAGGGGGCTGGTTTCTTGCCCTCCAAGTCCATTGGGGCGTTGGCAATGGTGGGAGGAAAGAAATCTCATCATTTCCTTCCCCACCGATTGTTATCCCCCTTTTTTAGGGATCTTGATCTTATCCCTTCGGGATATGATCTTATTCCTTCTAAGGGGGAATCTTGGTGCGCCTTAACCAAGGGTGTGGGGCCTTGCCCCCACTACCCACGTTCATGTGGGTCCCCCCATGCTGGTGGGCCCCACTCCGGAACCTTCTAGAACCTTCCCGGTACAATACCGAAAAATCCCAAACATTTTCCAGTGGCCAAAATAGGACTTCCCATATATAAATCTTTACCTCCGGACCATTCCGAAACTCCTCGTGACGTCCGGGATCTCAGCCAGGACTCCGAACAACATTCGGTAACTGCACACCAATTCCCATAACAACTCTAGCGTCATCGAACCTTAAGTGTGTAGACCCTATGGGTTCGGGAATCATGCAGACATGACCGAGACAGCTCTCTGGCCAATAATCAACAGCGGGATTTGGATACCCATGTTGGCTCCCACATGTTCCATGATGTTCTCATCGGATGAACCACGATGTCAAGGATTCAAGCAATCCCGTATACAATTCCATTTGTCTAGCGGTATTGTACTTGCCCGAGATTCGAACGTTGGTATACCGATACGTTGTTCAATCTCGTTGCTGGCAAGTCTCTTTACTCGTTCCATAACACATCATCCCATGATCAACCCCTTGGTCACATTGTGCACATTATGATGATGTCCTACCGAGTGGGCCCAGAGATACCTCTCCATCACACGGAGTGACAAATCCCAGTCTCGATTCGTGCCAACCCAACAGACACTTTCGGAGATACCTGTAGTGCACCTTTATAGCCACCCAGTTATGTTGTGACGTTTGGTACACCCAAAGCATTCCTACGGTATCCGGGAGTTGCACAATCTCATGGTCTAAGGAAATTATACTTGACATTAGAAAAGCTTTAGCATACGAACTACACGATCTTTGTGCTAGGCTTAGGATTGGGTCTTGTCCATCACATCATTCTCCTAATGATGTGATCCCGTTATCAACGACATCCAATGTCCATGGTCAGGAAACCGTAACCATCTATTGATCAACGAGCTAGTCATCTAGAGGCTTACTAGGGACTTGGTGTTGTCTATGTACCCACACATGTATCTGAGTTTCCTATCAATACAATTATATCATGGATAATAAACGATTATCATGAACAAGGAAATATAATAATAATAACTAATTTATTATTGCCTCTAGGGCATATTTCCAACACCGTACGCGTCTTAGGTATATCCTGCTCTCGAATCTTCAACTGGTGGTATCCTGATCATAGATCAATTTTGGAAAATACCTTAGCTCCTTGCAAACGGTCAAACAAATCATCGATCATTGGCAATGGGTACTTCTTCTTAATTGTCACTTCATTCAATCCTCGATAATCAACAACCATCCTCAATGATCCATCCTTCTTCTCCACTAATAGTACTTGTGATCCCCAAGGTGAAGAACTTGGGTGAATATAACCTTTATCGAGTAACTCCTTAATCTGCTTCTTAATTTCACTACAAAAAGATACACTTCCGTGATGATACGTGTTTGTCACAGTAGGTCACGTTTTTTGTCATGCATGTACATCCATGACAAATTTATGACAGAATCAAGATAGTCATACCTGTGTTGTCGTAGAAGTGTTCCATGACATTACCAAAATTATCATCATAGAAGTGTCCACTTCCATGACGATAAATCGCGCGTCACAGAAGTGCTTTCGTCAAGGGTGACTGACATGTGGCATCCATTGTAATGGAACGCTGTTAAGCTATCAGGTCAGGTTTTGGATCCGATAACCCGTTAACAGCCCCGACCAATGGGAAATTTCCACATGTAAAATTCTTATTGGCCGGACGAAACACGTGTCAGCTCGTCAGTGGGTCAGATAGGCGCCTATGATATGTCGACACATGCCACGGCCCACCACTGGCCCATTTAGCTTACAAAGCCGACCCGTTTGACTTGGTCAAAAGTTAACAGACTGGCCCATGAAAAGCCTGGTAATGGTCTATTCGCAAATAGGCCATTTTACGGCCCGTTAACTCACGATCCGTTAGGCCTTGAAGGAAATCGGCCCAACAACATCATGTGGGTCGTCGAATATAACACCAGCCCATTTCACTTTCGGCCCATGTATGACCCATGATGTCTTTTGGCCCATATGAGGCCTTCGTATCTTTCGGCCCTTTACACGCCCACGGTGACTCTAGCCCATAATGAATAGTAATTTTCTTTGTACCCGTTAACGGCTCGTGATTTACATGGGCCGTTTCCAGCCCGTGTTAGCTTTCGGCTTATTGACGGCCCATACATTCTTGGGCTCCTTTTCGGCCCTCGATTACTTCAGTCCCGTTAGTGGCCTATTCCCCTAATGGGCCAAATTCGGCCCATGGCAAGAGTCGGCCCGTTACTGGCCTGTTACCCTAATGGGCCAAATTCGGCCCATGGCAAGAGTCAGCCGTTTCTGGCATGTTCCCCTAATGGGCAAAATCTGGCCCATGGCAAGAGTCGGCCCGTTACTGGCATGTTACCCTAATGGGCCAAATTCGGCCCATGGCAAGAGTCGGCCCATTTCTGGCCTGTTAACCCATTGCCCCATTTCCAGCCCGTCCTATATTGTGGCCCATTTCTGGCCTGTTAACCCGTTGCCCCGTTTCCAGCCCGTCCTATATTGTGGCCCATTAACGACCCGTTATGCGTGTGATAGAATTAAGCCTTTGCTGACCTACAGCCTGTTAACGACCCATTACCGTGCTGGGCCAATACCAATTACGCCCGTTTACGACCCATGTAGACCCATTTATCCGACGGCCCGAGGCCGACTAATTCTACGGCCCTGTTGGAGGCCCATTTCTCGACTGCCCGTAGGAGACCCATGGATCCTACGGCTCGTATATGGCCCATGGTAGTTGTGGGCACTAGCAAAATAGGGAAAAAGAAGACTAGGAAATAAATAAGGCCGAAACTAACACTAGGCTATTAAGGCGATTGCACAGATTACATCCACTCGGCATCAAAGATCGCCACCAGTGCAAATATAGGGAACACCCTACACTATACAAAAATGGCTTGCTGTTTTCTTCAGCCGGTGGCTGCACGTTAAGAATAAATTTTGTATCGCACCAAAATAAATTACAACTATATAACAAAAGGAAGGTTGGCATAAAACTTAATAGTCTAGCAGATAAATGCACCACCAGAAGTTCAGAAGCTCAGTTCATTTGACCTGACTGTTACGTTTTCATGTTGTATTGTCCGATGGAGCACCATAACCCTCGCCTTCATTTCCCCTAGGCTCCTGAACAACATAGCAAATGTCTGATAGTCTGGTTTCAAAACCATGCATATCTTGACGACATCAAACGATGTCTCTCCTTGTTTCACGAAGGGTCTCTGTTAGGGAAAGGACTTGTGTCTGGAGCGTAGATACAACATTGTTTTGAGCTTGCATATCTTGATCATGAGGCAGTTTGGACGATATTTCCTTAACAACCAACCCAGTATTACGCAGGAACGTGCTTTTGGCACTGTTAGTGGACAGGTACTGACCCACTTCAGCAAGAGCTGACATTGCGGTTATAGTTGCCTCGCCACCTTCAGAAGGTGGCAGTTCCACCATTTTTCCATAGCTCTCTGAAAAGTTGAGGTTTTACATTAGTAGTACCAGAACAGAAGATATTAAGGAGGCAGCAAAACCAAACAAAATAGCTTTGGTCTATATACAGAACTTATTCTGGTGAACCCATGTAAAATATTAGTTGTATTTTATTGCAAAGTACATAATAAAACCAGGTTCCAAACATATGACCATGTACCATCGCTAATGTATTGTCTATTTCTTCACATTGTATTGAGGGCTAAGGATAAAGAGACGAAGTTTATAATACGGTAAGAATAGTATGACATCATTCATATCACAAAACAACTGAGAACAGACAAACATGCAATTGTAACATTGTGTGGGCAAGTCCAGCACGGAACTAGATTATGGATCAAGATCAAAGGAACATCACTCCTCTGTTTTAAACCTTGTAAGGTGCAATGATACACTAAGACAATTGTGTATAAAATTGAAAAGAGTAATAGACATTGGCTACAAACCATGCAGTTCAAGGCACAAGTCAGAGTATGTAGTAGTTAAAAGGCATGAGGATTAAGGACTTATAACAACGGCTTTGACTGCTGTAGTCATGCCCTTCTTCTTGCTGGTGTGACAGTCCATGAAGATTTCCACAGCATTTGGTTCCAGTACTTTTTGGTCCTTGCTGGCTTTCCTCTGCATTTTGAACAAGTCAATATAGATCTGATAATATGGTACAGTGAAAAGAGTGAAACAGTAGTAATTACAAGAGCCTCACAATGTGCAATATAGCTACGAGATCCTGTCGTCTGTTGGAATTTCACTTTCGTATGGTTGGCCTTGTTCTTTGAATAGTTCACCTACAAGAAGATAGATTTGTGTGGCACATGCGTAAATAGGACTTCAACATGTGATCTGATCACATATATATAATGTACCTGATACTTCAGATTAGACCAGTGTTTAACAAGGCCCCTCCAGTCTTCATCCGATATATTTTCCACTGGAGATGTTTGGGAAAGTTCACTGTTAGCCTTGCCTTCAAAGTGAGTTTTCCTCAAGTTATATCGATACTGTCGCAGAGCACACTTGAAAACATGGGTGCAAGCTTGTCTGGTTGCATCATCATGGCTATCCAACTTGAACCTCATCTGTTGAAAATTATGGGACTCTCATTATCAGCAACCTAGAAAGTATGGGACAGAGCAAGATGATATTACTAGTTTCCATACATAACCATACTTACAAATAAATGGTCGAGGAAGGTGTTGAACTGGGTTTCGTCTTTGTCATTCCTATACTGAATCCATGTTGGGAGGATACATACATGACACCTAACGGCAATCGCTGCCTCTGATACTAACTTGGCTGACTCTGTAGCATCACGTGGCCTTTTTAAACCTACCTCAAAACGGATCTCCATTCTTCCTCCTATTGAGCAATATCGCTGATGTTTGTTTCCTCTTGCGCCTAGGTGCTAGTCCAACAACGAACATAGGAAGTGTTAGTGTACATCAAACTATAAGACTACATATAAAGAAGCATGCAACTGTAACTTGACTCCAGCAACTACCTTCTTGCTGTTGAAGCTCATAAGGTTCATCTGATATTGCCAACTCGTCTTGTGTCAAGAGTGCTTGGGAAGTAGTGTCAGGTGGCAAGGGAGCTTGGGAACGTGCTGCTAGCTCAGTTGACGCACGAGTAAGTCGTGCAGCTGGTAGTACTATGGTAGGTGTTGCAAGAACTAGGGCTGTCTCTGCTTGTTTGGTGGCAGCTATTTGTTTCTGTTTGGCTTTTTTGCAGCTCATGTAGCATGGGATGGCGTGTTTGTAGAATTTTCCGCTGGACTTTGACCTTCTATTGCACCATCAGTACCAGCAGAATTTGCAGGATTCATCCGCTTCTCATTCCTTGCCATTCTGTCTTTCTTCCTCTTTCTCTGTGCCATGTTAAGTCAAGCCGACCAGAAAAACGAATAACAATTTAGTTCTTCAGAACAAATTGATGCGTGATGCAGACGAACTGAACTTTGATGTTAGACAACCACATGATAGGAGGATGTAATATGTATGAAAAACAGGACGGAAGAGATAACCAGAACTATGATGTGTAAACTAAGAAGAAGACATTTCACCAAATTATAAGCAATGGAATGGAAGGTAGACACCATATGAAAGATGCTACAAATATCGCTCTGCCAAGTTAACAGTGTCTCATCATAAATGGCGTTTAAACAAATGTGAAGCAGTACAAGAAATAAATCATATGCAAGATGGAAACAGCATCACACTACCATGTTAGAGGTCTCTCGTCATTAGTGCCATTGCATATTCACAACATTGCATATTCACAGCTTATGATGTGTAAACTAAGGAGAAGGCATTTCAACAAATTAGAAGCAATGAAAGCTAGACACCATATGAAAGATGCAACGAATATCACTCTACCAAGTTAAAAATGTCTCGTCATAAGTGCCATTTCAACAAATTAGTAGTACAAGCTAGAAAAGAATGTGAGATGTTACCTATATCACACTCCGAAGTCAAACATGTCTTATGATAAGTGATTGTTGCAGGTTACACAACAGTAGTAATTTGATGTAAGAACATGGTGTGATAGACAGATATTGTATGTTCTAGAAACATGAACACGTGTCTTATTCAAGTATAATGTGTAAAGTAAGCAGATGGAATTCAACAAAATTAGAAGCAATACAAGCTAGACATCACACATAACATGCAACCACATATTACAGTGCCAAGTTAGAGGGAGCACCGGTGATGCTGCACTAGGGGAGACATGCTCATCATAAACACAGCTTTGTTGAGTGTCTATGCATGTGTTGTCTTGGAAATCATCTTGGGGTTGTGGAGGAGTAGAAACTGTAGAGGCCCTCTGTTCAGAAGGAGCACCTTTATCCGCTGCCTTGCTAACTTCCTTCCGCTTTATTGATTTTGAATTGTCAAGTAAAACCAACAAGACAAAGCAATTAAATTATCTCTTCAGAACTCATTCATGCATGATACAGACAATAACTACTTTGATGTAAGGCAAACACATGATACCAGGATGGAATATGTACGAAAAACAGGACAACATGGCATGTTCACAACTGTTTGTGTAAACTAAGCAGAAACCATTCCAGCAAATAAGAAGTAATGCAAGCTAGACACCACATGAAAGATGCAACCAATATGACTCTGCCAAGTTAAAAGTGTCCCATCATAAATGGAATTTCAACAAATTAGAAGCAGCGCATGGTATAAATCATATGAAAGATGCAACTAATATCACACTGCATATACTAAAGGTGTCTCGTCATATTGATTGATGCGGGATACAAAAAAACAATAGTTTTATGTAAGGACATGCTTAATAGACAGATGTACTATGTACTAAATACAGGAAGGCATGTCACATTAACAGGTATAATGTATAAGCTAAGCAGACTAGCACATGCAGTTTAACCAGATTGGAAGAATTACAATCTAGACACCATATGCAACATGCAACCACATATCACGCTCCAAGTTAGAGCTAGCACCTGCGATGCTAGTGTAGGGGAAATGCTGTAATCAACTACAGAGCTACGTTCACTATCTTCATCTAGCATTTCTGTTTCATGAGAATCATGTCGGGAGGCTGACACTGCATTCTTTAAATGAGTAGTCCCCTTGCCTGCCTGCCTCGTCATAAGTGATTGATGAGGGATGCATAAGAACATTAGTTTGATGTAAGAGCATGGTTAATACACAGATGTACTAGTATGTACCAAAAACAGAAAGGCATGTCATATTCAAAGGTATAATGTGTAAGCCAAGCAGATGCAATTTAACCAAATTGGAAGCAATACAAGCTTTTTAGTTGGCTTCTAGGTGGTGCCTATCTTTTCTGGGCTTGTCACTGGCTCGGCCAGTGCCCTGACTAGCTATTTGTCTCACGGGATGGTGGTTCATGTAAAAAATTATCTTTCCTTATCAGACCGACTTCGACCTTTCAAACACAAGCTAGACACCATATGGAACATGCAACCACATATGACATCGAGAAGTTAAAGCAAGCACCTGGGATGGTGGTTCATTGCGAGTGAGGTCATCAACTCCAGAGCTACGTTTACCGTCTCCATCTGCTGACACTGCACCCTTTATAGTGATGTAACATGTCGTGCATACCCGTGAAGAAAGCTGGCGCGACTTCTCTCTTTTCTTTGCTGCTTCTCTTTTGGCGGACTCTGAAATACCCTTGCATAAAAACACAACAGTGAGAGTATGGGTGAAGTGTGTGCAGAACTAGTGCACTGTAAAAGTAGCAGATAGCGGGTGGCTGAAAAATAAATGACAGGAGACATATGATAGCTCGACAACATTGCATGGCAAACAAAATTAGATTCTACTCCATATGATTTTGTAATATATGAGCACAGGAAATGCAGGTACTCCTCCAGTACACCACCACATGTGGTCATATCTAAGATAACAGACGACTGAAAATAAATAGGTCAGTCGGTTTTTTTAATGAACCGTCCGATCTATAAGGAACGGGCAGATGGCCTTCGTCTACCTCCTGCCAGTCACTGTTGACGATCTTTCTCGAACCGCCAGCGACCATCGGCCCAGACCCCTGCCTCCGCCGCCCCACCCTCCCCTCGACCTCCCACCACCACCGTGCTTGGCAGCGCCCCCAAGCCATCCCTTTAATCCCGGCTGACCTCCAGTCTCCAGATCGGGCGCCAGTAGATCTAGGCCGCACACGCCCCTAAGATAAACACCAAGGTGTTGCTTCCCCGGTGTAATAGGCGTACTAGTGCCTGTTATGCTGGGGAATGCTTCCGTTTATTGGGAATCAACTGGCCAAAAATTGAAATTCGGGGGGCGACGGACCTCTAGCTAAGGTGAAATAGTATATGAGGAGAAACCTTGTGCATCGCGAGTTACTAGGAACATCTAGTATGAAGAAGAAGCGGTCAACTAGTGTCTTCTGTGCGATGAATACTGTGCAAGCAGACACGTAAGATTTGCACGAATAAGGGAAGAGGAGTACCCATATCGGTTGCCAATGTGGTGTCGATATGTCGTAGCGATCTTCTTGTTTTTCCCGGGGGAACCGATGTTTTGAAGAGCCGTTGTTCCTTGGAAAAACCCATGCCCAAATTGTTGACTGTGTTGTAGTGGCCGTATATCGGCGCAGGGGAAGCAGATCCGAGGCGGCGAAGGACGGCGTAGTAGGAACAGCTCTGGTGCGGTGGACAGTGGCGAAGTTGGAGCGGCAGCGGTGAGGCGCAGGACGACATGGTTGAACTGGCTCGGGTACGGGTTGCTCGGCCTCGGCTTCAACTACTAGCCGTGGAGGGTGAGAGAGTCCCGGATTAGGGGGTGTCCAGATGACCGGACTATAACCTTTGGCCGGACTCCTGGACTATGAAGATACAAGATTGAAGACTTCGTCCTATGTCCGGATCGGACATTCCTTGGCGTGGAAGGCAAGCTTGGCGATAAGGATATGTAGATCTCCTCCCATTGTAACCAACTCTGTGTAACCCTAGACCTCTCCGGTGTCTATATAAACCAGAGAGTTTTAGTTCGTAGGACGAACAACAATCATACCATAGGCTAGCTTCTAGGGTTTAGCCTCTCTGATCTCGTGGTAGATCTACTCTTATACTACCCATATCATCAATATTAATCAAGCAGGAGTAGGGTTTTACCTCCATCGAGAGGGCCCAAACCTGGGTAAAAACATCGTGTCCCTTGTCTCCTGTTACCATCCGCCTAGACGCACAGTTCGGGACCCCCTACCCGAGATCCGCCGGTTTGACACTAACATTGGTGCTTTCATTGAGAGTTTCTCTGTGTCGTCATCTTTAGGCCCGATGGCTTCTCCGATCATCAACAATGACGCGGTCCAGGGTGAGACTTTTCTCCCTGGACAGATCTTCGTATTCCGCGGCTTTGCACTGCGGGCCAATTCACTTGGCCATCTGGAGCAGATCGAAAGCTACGCCCCTGGCCATCAGGTCAGATTTGGAAGCTTGAACTACACGACTGACATCCGCGGAGACTTGATCTTGGACGGATTCGAGCCATGGCCGGGCGCGCCGCACTGTCGCGATGGGCATGATCTAGCTCTGCCGTCGAACAATGCTCAGGAGGCCGCCCCGGTGTCCGCTCCGACCCTTAGTTCAGAGCCGATTGCGCCAATCGAGGACGGGTGGTTGGACACCGCCTCGGGGGCTGCGATCTCTACGGCGATCAAGCCGAACACCAGCCTTGTCCTTTGTGAAGCTCGTGACTCCAAGGTGCCGGACTCCTATCCGGACTCCGAACCTTCCGCACCCCTGCCAATCGCACCAGATTGGGCGCCGATCATGGAGTTCGCCGCTGCGGACATCTTTCAGCACTCGCCCTTTGGCGACATTCTGAATTCACTAAAGTCTCTCTCTTTATGAGGAGAGACCTGGTCGGACTATGGTCAGCAAGGTTGGGATGTGGACGACGAAGAAATATAAAGCCCACCCACCGCCCACTTCATAGCCACTGTCGATGATTTAACCGACATGCTCGATTTCGACTCCGAAGACATCGACGGTATGGACGACGATGCAGGAGACGAACAGGAATCAACGCCTATAGGGCACTGGACAACCACCTCATCTCACGATGTATACATGGTGGACACACATAAAAGAAACGACGACGAGGAACAAAGGGACGCAACTAGGGATCGTTCCCTCGAAAAGCAATCAAAGCGGCGGCGTAAGCTCCGCGCCAAACCCCACCTCGACAGAGACCCAGCCAACGAGCAGGACGAACCGGCGGACGACGAACAACCCGTCCTCGGTGAAGATAATAGTCCGGACGACCTCATGCCGGACAAGTTGCTAGAGCAGAATAACCTCCACAAAAGGCTCGTCGCCACTGCGCGTAGCCTGAAAAAGCAGAAGCGGAAGCTCAAAACAGAGGAAGATGCACTCAGAATTAGATGGGGCAAAGTGCTCAACACCGCAAACAAGTACGGCGACAGTCGTCACACAAAGAGCTATCCGAAGCGGAAATTACTGCCGGAATTTGATGAGGAGGCCTTAGAGCCCCCGCAATCAAAAAATAAAAAAGATACCTGGTCAGATAAACAACCCCATGGCCAACATAGAGCGGCAAGGGGCGCCGCACTCAAGCCGGCATGTGATCTGCGCAAGGATTCACATCAAAAAGACGGCCCAGCCAGATCTATCTACGGGCCAAGAAAGCAAGCTATAGTAAGAAATGCAATGCAACAAGTATACGAACATCACGGCACACCCAAATATAGGGGAGCCGCACACCCCCTCTGTTTCACCGATGAGGTGCTGGACCATGAATCTCCAGTGGGATTCAAGCCTGTAAACATAGAGGCATACGACGGAACAACAGACCCTGGAGTCTGGATTGAGGACTATATCCTTGACATACACATGGCTAGAGGAGATGACCTCCATGCCATAAAATACTTACCCCTCAAGCTCAAAGGGCCAGCCCGGCATTGGCTTAAAAGCCTTCCCGAAAACACCATCGGAAGTTGGGAAGAGCTCGAGGATGCTTTTCGGGCAAATTTTCAAGGGACCTATGTCCGACCTCCGGATACAGACGATCTAAGTCATATAACTCAACAACTCGGAGAGTCAGCCCGGAAACTCTGGAACAGATTTCTTACTAAAAAGAACCAGATAGTCGACTGTCCGGACGCTCAAGCCTTAACAGCTTTCAAACACAGCGTTCGAGACGAATGGCTCGCCAGACACCTCGGCCAAGAAAAGCCAAGAACAATGGCTTCATTAACAAGCCTCATGACCCGCTTTTGCGCCGGAGAGGATAGCTGGTTGGTAAGGAGCAGCACCAGTGACCCAAGTACACCCGAAGTCAGGGATGGAAACGGGAAGCCACGACGTAGCAAGGACCAGCGCCGAACCAAGGGAAACAGCCCGAAGAGCGCGGCGGTCAACGCCGGATTCAAAGCTCTCGGCAGAATCATTAAAAGCTGCCCCTCAAGGATAGCAGGGATGAGCTATCTAACCTAAACAACATCTTGGACAAAACATGCCAAAATCCATAGTACTCCTGAGAAGCCTGCAAACCATACCCATAGAAGTTGTTGGGTCTTCAAGCAATCCAGCAAACTTAACGCCGAACACAAGGGGCTTGACATACCAAGCGAGGACGATGACGAACCCCACAAGCAGAGCACCAGAGAACAAAAGAAGTTCCCACAAGAAGTCAAAACAATAAACTCACTTCATGTGACAAAAGGGAAATACAGAGTGGCGCCTATGGAGATACGCACCATACGGCCTGTCCCAGAGGAGTCCTTCCACTGGTTGTCACAACCAATCACCTTCGACCATCAGGATTACTCTAGAAGTATTCGGAACGTAGGCTGGACTGCCTTGGTCTTAGACCCGATAATTGACGGACTCCACTTCACACAAGTCCTAATGGACGGCGGCAGTGATCTAAACCTGCTATACCAGGACACAGTCCGCAAAATGGGGATAAACCCAACAAAAATTCGCAATGGCAACACTTCCTTTCAAGGGGTAATGCCAGGCCCAGATACCCATTGTACGGGTTCTCTCCTGTTGGAAGTTATGTTCGGCTTCCCCGACAACTTCCCCCGTGAAAAGCTAACCTTTCGCATCGCCCCATATACAAGTAGCTATCAAGCACTGCTGGGACGCGAAGCTTTCGCTCGCTTTAACACAATACCGCATTATGCATCCCTTACACTTAAAATGCCCGGTCCACGAGGCATCATTTCATTAAAGGGAAATATCGAGTGTTCCTCGAAAGCGGAAGTCTGTGCGGCTGCCTTAACAGCCACACACTAAACCAGCTTTACTAGTCAAAGCACCCGAACAGGTCGTTCAGACCCCGGACACGGCTAGACGAGTCCGGTGTAAACATACAAAGGCTTACTAGCCGCACACCCCTGTACGAGGGGCTCCGTGCGTATACAACAAGAGACAATAAAGCTCAATTCTACCCATTTTCCGAATTATACTTTGTTTATTTAATATAACATAAATTTTCGCACCATTGTTTTTCAACTAAGTTCCTCTCTTTTACAGATGACCATCGTGCTACACCCGTCTAGGATACGACATAACGGAGACACAGGAGCAGACGTGCAGTAGGGACCCGTTCCAAGGATTCTTTTCAGATTAAGACCCTGCGTAATCCTTTTTTACTCTCTCTTGTTGATAACATCCCTCAGTTTCTTCCCCAAACAGAGGAGGAGGCTGGTGTCTTGGCATCTGGCCACGTCAGAATTTTACGCATACCTGGACACCAGGGGCTTCTTACCAAGGGCGTTGTTCAGCCCGTTTCCATAAAGACTGAATACCTTAGGGAGTGTTCGGCGTCGCGAGTTTGGCCTTATATGCATCAGCTCTGAATCATGTCTTTGGTCAACTGTTGGGTTTGCCCGGCTCCTGTGTTTTGCTGCCTTACGTTCCACTCTATCGGCTAAGGCGGCACCAGGAAAACTACTACGATTGTGCCCTGGTTCGGCCAGGCGAGCACCTCAATAGAGAAAGCCGAAAACTGACTGCCATGATATAGCGTGAGACTGGTCAACCACTCGATGACCCGCCGGAATCTTTAGGATTCCTCTGCATTAACGAAGGGCCGTTTCCTGGTCAGGCACACACGCGCCCCGAATTTGGGTGAGCACGGTGCCCCTAGGGGTTATATAGTAGCCCCACTGTCAAACTCCTGTGGCTAAGTGAAAGTGATAAAGCATTATAGTCCGGTTGCCTAGTTCGCTGCGCTATCACCTCCTTTATAGGACCAAGACGTTGGATCAAGTGTGAAAATGCGCCTTTTGCGAACACCCCCGCATTATATGCATGGGGGATGCAGCCCAAGACTGCCATCTTTCAGGTTATATACACATATGCATTAATGACCGCACAGGAGGTATTCTAATTCTTGAAAGCACAAGTATAAAAAGCTTTTATATTCCATCGAAATATTGCTTTACAATAATACATTTCATTCAAACATAACATCCTTCGAGCACTGCATCTCTATTAAATGAGCGCCCTGCAGAACTTCCTAAAAATAGTGCTCGGCAGGTACTCGACTTTTGTCCGAATCTTGGGATGCAACAGCACTGGCCTTCATATCCGCCCAATATGTCTTGACATGGGCAAGAGCCATCTGTGTACCCTCTATGCACGTCGACCTCTTCATTGCATTAATATGCGGCACCGCACCGAGGAACTGCTGCACCAAGCTAAAATAACTCTTCGGCTCGGGCCTTTTCGGCCATAGATGACTCACGACATGATTCATGGCGAGTCCGGATAACCTATTCAGCTCCGCCCATGCGGCCAAACGATCGGATACTGAAACTGGGCGCTCTGGATTTTGGAACTGCGACCAAAAAAGCTTCTCCTCTTCATGGTCATTTTGATCGCGGGAGTGTTCGGCCGCGTCCGCGGCACTCGCCGGCAAGTCCAGGTAAGTGTTCGCCGCACTCCACTTCCGGTCCAACGGAGCATATTTAGGATCCCCGAACTTCATCCACAGCATATAGGGCTTTCCAGCCGTGATATCTCCGGCCTGACCTAGCTCCTCCTTCATAGCTCTAATCGCAGAGCGAGTGTCCTTGGCCTCGGTAGTGACCTTCTCTAGGTCCTTTTGTGCCACCTGATCTTCTTTTTCAAGAAGCTGGCAGTGGTCGGCAGCATTCTTCAACTTTTCAGCCATCTCGGCCATTTCCTTCTTGCTTTGGCAGTGAGCAGCCTATTCGGCTTCCAGCTCTTCAGCCGCCTTTAAGGCAGCCGCATCACTTTTCCTGGCCTGCTCCTTGGCTTGGGCAAGTTCCGCCAGAAGGTTCTCCATGGCAGCGGCACCATCTGCATCAAGCATATATGTTGTAAGGCATGGGCATCAAGCTCCTCTTACCAGGTGTCTTCAGAGAAATTATATACCTTGTGCCTCGTCAAGCCGCTTGTTGACAAGCGCGATGTCGGCATCTGCCACGTCAAGTTGCCACTTTAGTTCGGAAAATTCATCAGTCTGGCCAGCCACCGGACACTTCGCCACCTACATAGGAAAGGCATCGTATTATACCTGGGATTATGATCCTCGGCGCGTCGTCCTTTTTGACAACGCACCGAGTCTTAGGGGCTACTATCTATACAGGGCGCATCTTATATTTGCGGATCTGTCAGAAGGTACATTGTTTCACGAACCTCAAAACCTGTCAGTAAACTCCTGACGGCCTCGTACAACCCGCTCTCCGCGGATGAAATCCTTCTAATCACCGGATCCATCAACGCACGGTGTTCTTCTGAGATAGACACTCACCCGAGCAGATCCTTCATCTCCTCCAACCGTGCACCGGATGGTGTCGGACTCGTCCGATGGCCTTCTTCGAAGGCCGGACACGGAGGGTCTTGGGGGGCTATACTAGTACCTTCCGGCCCTGCCGGATTTGGAGAAACCCTCTATGATGACACCTCAGGGTCGCCCGCCTCGCAAGGCGGTACGGTAGGGGGAGGCATTCTGCTCTCCATCATCTCCGGACAAAGATCCCCTGAAGATGAGCTCTGCTGAGAAGGGCGGAGATCCGAACTACAAGGTAAAATTTCGGTTATCTTCCTCAGAAATAGAACGGGGATGTCTCTTATTTTTCAAAACCCCCCTTTTCTACTTACGGCTTGGTGGAGAGCTGATCCCCTTGGGGAAGGAATGCAGCCGAGGCACCTCCCGGCGCCGGACCCTCTGACGAAGATTTCTTCCCCCGCTTTAAGGCCATAGCCTCTGGGTCTTCAGAGGCGGTCCTCTTTTCCCCTAGATGGAGGAATTCTCGATTCCTCCTGACCTGACAGCCTCCTTCGAGGAGGCGGTAGCTTCCTTGTTCCCCTCTTTGCCTTCTTCCAAAGGCGCAACCTCCAGCATCCTGGTTAACACGGGATCCGGTGTAGTCTCGGGGAGGGGAGCCGGACACCTGATTAATTTTGCTTTCGCTATCCACTCTTGTTTAAAGGACAACTCTTTTAAGGGCAAATTTATGATAAATATACGGATAGCATGTCCGGGTACAGGGCTACTTACTTGAGTATCCGGACGATTGCAGCTCAGACCTGCGTTCTCGGAGGAGTCCGGACACATTGCTTGTGATCCAAAGAACAATTTGTACATCTCCACGGGCGTTGTGCCCGTAAAATGTTGGAGAGCTCGTGGTCCTTCCGGATTAAACTCCCACATGCGGAGGGGACGGCGTTTGCAGGGCAGGATGCGACGAATCAGCATAACCTGCGTCACTACAGCCAGATTGATATATCTTTCCAGGAGATCTCGAACGCGGCCCTGCAACAAGGGCACGTCCTTGGATGGCCCCCAGTTGAGCCCTTCATTGACCCATGACGCCAGCTGTGGTGGGGGACACGAGCGAAAGGCAGGAGGTGCCACCCATTTGGTGCCCCTGGGAGCTGTGATGTAGAACCACTCTCGTTGCCATGAGCCGAACTCCTCTTGAAAAGAGCCCTCGGGCCATGGAGCATCGGCAATCTTGCTTATAACAGCGCCTCCGCACTCTGCGTGCTGCCCCTCGATCATCTTTGGCTCTACCTTGAAGGTCTTAAGCCACAATCTGAAGTGAGGAGTAATATGGAGGAGGGCCTCGCACACGACAATGAACGATGAGATATGGAGGATGGACTCCGGAGCTAAGTCGTGAAATTCCAGCCCGCAGTAAAACATGAGCCCCCTCACGAAGGGGTCAATCGGGAAGCCTAGCCCCCGAAGGAAGTGAGACGCGAACACCATGCTCACACCGGGTCGGGAGTGCGAATGACGTTCCCTTGAGCAGGCAGCCTATGCAAGATTTCGCCGGTTAGATACCTGGCGTCTCTTAACTTTAACATGTCTTCTTCCATGATGGAGGAGGGCATCCACCAGCCTTGAAGGTCGCAGTCGGACATCACGAAGGTCCAAAGCGCCTGAATCTGGAGCTTTGGGTGTTGGAACTCAGGGCGAGAGGCGGATTTGATTGAGATTGAAAGAAACGAGTCGAGCCTTGGTCTCTTTATAAAGAGGTTGAATACCAAGAGCCCTCCCCGTAACCGTTTGGGACTCACCTTCGTTTGAGAAGACATACCAACAGGCACGATTGGGTTACCCACGCCCGTATTGATGAGAATCCCAGAATAAGGGGACACAATCTCTGCTTTGACAAGACGTGCCAAGGAAACCGCCTCGCTAAACGCGCTGAGGTGGGACAGTAAAACGATTCGAATAAAGGCCTGGCCGTACCGTGATGTCACGCTGCGAAATACGTCAACAGATTGGATTTGTGCAAATATTATTCTCTCTATGGTGGTATGTGGAACTTATTTTGCAGAGTCGGACACTATCCTTGTGTTCAAAATCTTCTATGAAGTATTCGGAGGAGGAACCCGCCTTGCAATGCCGAAGACAATCAGCATGCCGGACTCGTCGTCATTGAAGCCTGGTTCAGGGGCTACTGAGGGAGTCCCGGATTAGGGGGTGTCCGGATGACCGGACTATAACCTTTGGCCGGACTCCTGGACTATGAAGATACAAGATTGAAGACTTCATCTCGTGTCCGAATGGGACATTCCTTGGCGTGGAAGGCAAGCTTGGCGATACAGATATGTAGATCTCCTCCCATTGTAACCGACTCTGTGTAACCCTAGCCCTCTCCGGTGTCTATATAAACCAGAGAGTTTTAGTACGTAGGACGAACAACAATCATACCATAGGCTAGCTTCTAGGGTTTAGCCTCTCTGATCTCGTGGTAGATCTACTCTTGTACTACCCATATCATCAATATTAATCAAGCAGAAGTAGGGCTTTACCTCCATCGAGAGGGCCCGAACCTGGGTAAAAACATCGTGTCCCTTGTCTCCTGTTACCATCCGCCTAGACGCACAGTTCGGGACCCCCTACCCGAGATCCGCCGGTTTTGACACCGACAGAGGGCGTTGCGGTTGAGGTTGCGGTGGACACCGACGTCGGGGTATCGGCTCCGGCATGATGGAGGAGGGCGGCGGTTGATGGGTGGGATGGGGTGGCGGACAGAGGACGCCGAGGTTTCGCGGCTGGTGGAGAGGTAGTTTTGGCACCCACGGAGTACGAATGGGGAATCGTACGGGTGGGGAGGGGAACCATGTTTCGATCTGGGACGCGCTTGTTTTTGGCTTTTTTGAACAGAAGATGGGACGCGCTTGTTTGAAATTTGGGGAAAGTACAAACTTTGCCCCCTCTTAAATTTCGGACCTACTGCGGGTGAGGGGTAGGATGGTAATCCCGGGTGTCCCAAATAGTGGGCGGGGGTGATTTCGGCCGCATGCATGTGTGGTTAGGCGGCCATTGTGTATGAATGTTTTTCGGAGGCGGTTGCGTGGCATCTAGATGAAGCTACAAACCTACCCCGGTTTAGACCTTTGGACCTCGGGCTGGTAGGTTGCACTGGTCGGAGTTATTAGAAAAGTAATTTCCTTGTACTACCAAACATTGGTCTCACGCAGTTTCAGGCGAGTAGAGGCTCTTTTGGCGCTTCGTTCGAAATTTTGAAACACAATCATTCACGTTTAGAGTACTCTTGAACTATGAGGATTGACCTAAATAGACAATGTTATATTTGACCTTGTATGTTTGAAAACCTCATTAAATTATCCGCTTCTTTTTGAAATTTTGACACTTGAAAATCCTATAACTACGATTATTTTGGAATGGAGGAGCTAAATTTGAATCTATTTTGTACACAACTACATATGCTATTATGTACAAAATCAGAGCAAAGATTGGTGCCCCCATAATTTAGGTATGGTTTACAAATGCCATGATATCAAATTCAAATAATGGAATGGACTTCATGTTGAATTTGATTTTTATAAACCACCTTAAGTTGAATTCAAATGTATGCTAGTTCATAGGTAGCTATTTATAATGTTCATTGTGTAACTTTCGTATGTATAATGTGCTTTAGACACACAACATGAACTATAGTCACGTTTATATTCGATTGCTAAAGCGATGCACTGTCTGGAGTTCAAAATACTAACTATGTGGATCAATTGTGTCGAATAATAACATAGACATGCTCAAATTCGATAGAATCTAGATGTCTGATGGATCAATGACCGCTCCTTACGCGAATTGCAAATATCATGATCCCATCCTAATATTTGGATACAATTTATATCTTTAATCAATGTGCACAGCAGTCTTTTACGTGTAGTTTCACTCTCCATCGGTGGTCTCTCACACATGCTCACACACTCTATCCCGAGGTGTCTGTCTCCCACACATGCTCTAGATATTACCCTCCCTCCCTCTTGTAACCATTTACAACTGTTTTCACTAACCTTTATCACAAGTTCTCTTCCTCTCGCAAACATACACACGCACAATCCCCATCGACCCTTTCTATATACATGGACATGCCTACGTGTCTCATGTACGCACATTATCTTTAGGTCTGTCTCTCACGCATTGTCTCACACCTCTCTTCCTAATCGACGAGTATGATTCTAGCAGAGCATTCTGTAGGATGCCCTTAAAAATTTTGGTTGGATGAATAGTAATATCAGAGATAAAGGGGTTACCTTAGTCCGAGAACCTAGGGTTACAAATCCTAGCCGGCTTTGTCAGTGGACACAGAGTCCTTCACAATTCTGCTATCTTTGTCTTGTACGACTAGTCATCCATGGGTCTTCCTAAATGCGTCACGGACTGACCAATGTGGCGCAGGACGGAACCGAACGAAGGGCCTCACCTCGACCCACCGGACCTCACGCGGTGACACACCCTCTGCCCCCATGTCTCATTATCTTCTCACACCCACACATACCAACACAAACACCACACACATAGAAAATTTCTCCTGGTGCCTCTATTCCCTCCCCCCTTGCATATACACACTCAAGGGAATGGAATCTCTCGTCGTGACGTCATATTAG
>NC_041383.1:388949926-388958342 GCF_002162155.2 Triticum dicoccoides | reverse complement strand
CCCCTCCTAGGCCCTGACATATGCATCAACTACACATCCACACATGTTACATCACGTACCCCATTGATCTAAAAAGCCTTCTCTTCACGTTTATTTCGCATACAACATTCCTTTTGAATAAAGTGTGGCCAAAAAATTATTTTAGAGTTTCTACATATATACAACATTACAAAGTTATATGGAGGAGTACGAACGCTAATTTGCATTGCATGGTGCCCACAATGATAGTTATTCCGCACGGTGAATTTGTATATTTTTATACTATATACAAAGTTAGTCATAGTAAAGAGAAATGAAGAGCATCTCTCTCTCCATCGCATACCCCCCTGTACGCCCCTTTCACGTATGCTCACAAAACTATCTCCAGGTCCTCTAAAAGTAAGCCCCCAGAAAATTCACGCATGTTTCATCTTTCTCTCGCGATATATGCAATGACGATCATTGTATTTGAAGCGAAAGCACAATACGCACATTGGACTTTAGAATCCACTCATTACGGTCACCATTTACGTTTAGTGGTTATTATACAGTCATGGGCTCACCGTACAACTCTGTATTTGCTCATGAAATGACTAGTTGACCAATTAAACGCTCCACGTGGCACCTCTAGTGTTGCATCACATTATCTCACTACCATCATGCCCACCTGTCGACTTGTATCTACTCTACATATACACTCTTATAAAATACATAAAATACACTCTTACAAAAAAACAGAGTTGGTGATAATGGTGTGCCTGTCATCCTGCAATATAGGCCGTCCGATTTATATCTAACTGATTGGAAAGAAACTATGGCAATTTTGCAAAAAGGTACCCACACACCTCTCCACATTTGCAAATAAGGCCTTCCCTCGTTCATCATTTTCTCTCACAAGATAAACAAGTCATACAAATGCATCTTGATGTTACGTGTAATGCACGGGCATCTTGCTAGTAAGAATGAAAACAAATGACAAAAAAATATTTGGACGGTGGCTCGAAGTCATGACCGCGGGCACAGCGGACAAGGTGGCCTTGTATTGGTATGCCGAGACATCTATTTTAACACACATGAGCTGGTGTGGTGATTATACCCACACGCACGCATGCACACGAACTACATCCACGCAACACTCACACAAACACATGCACCCACGCACGCATGCAACACTCACACGTACACACACAGCCACGCACGCACGCAACACTCACACGCACACACGCACGCATGCATGCACACACCAGTACACCACACGACCTACACACACTCTCACGCTCATGTGCTCAACCTACACGTGTACGCGCACACATCAGGCCCTGACAGACACATACACAACCAGGTGATTCCCGCGCATAGGTTGGAGCCTTGTCGCGCCTGCTTAAATTTGTGTTTATCTGACCTTTTTCCTATGCAACCTGACAGGTGGGACCCACAAGGAACATGGTCAATTTAACTAGTCAACATGGCGCCACGCAGACTATTTGGCCGGTCAACAGAGTGCAATCCGATGCTGAACTGTAAGCAAGCGACCGTATAATCACCGCAAAACATATATAGTGAGCGTAATCATCTTATTTTGAAGTTCGATGACCATATTACGCTTTTCTCTCTATAGGCCCTCCAAAACTACATCTCTACACGTTCTCGCATGTTACAACACTACTACTACACTCTAACACAATAAATCATATGTCTTTTTAGTTTTACTAGATATCATATTGTTACTAGTATAATTATTCAGTTTGCATACATTAAAATGCCTTTGAAATGTATGGCCAGTATCATCTACCGCGCGGGAAAAATCTCGCCCTTTCCTGTTTAATCGGGTTTGTATCGATGGATCGTGCGAAACAGCAAAACTATAGTACTATACAGTACAAGTGATAGTTCACTGAGCCGTCGTGTCGTCTACTCCTCCGTCGTAAGAGTGGAGCGCTCGCTTTCATAAATCTTCTAGTCCCTTTCGCTGACATGTGGGACATCAAGCTACCGGGTCCACGTGCCATACCGGAATACAATGCAGAGCAGCCGGGGTGAAGCACCCCAGTCATGGCGCCGGCGTAGTAATGAGCAATGAGGCGTCAAATCACAAAGCTGCACCTTTCCCATAGTTAAGTTGGAGGGACGAAGTAATAATGCTAAAAAAAGAAGTTGGAGGGACGAAGCAACCATCATTTCACTCGTTGCTGAATCCTCTTCTCCCTTATCTTCTTCAACTTAACCATGTGTTGCTTCTGCCGTTGTTCTGCATCACGTGGGACGTGGATCGGCTTGGTAAAGCACTGACACGTGGGACCGCATGTTAGCAAACTGCCACGACAACGTCCTCCAAAAATAAGAAACCTCCCCCGACATCCGCGCGGCAAAATCACCTCCTTTTTACTAATCTTGATTCTATAATTTTTTAGATCAATATAATTGAGATTTGTATAGATAACACACAGGAGCAAAACCAAGTGGTACGGTTAAGGGCATCCACAATGTGTAGCCAAATGTGAAAATAGCTTTTGGCATCGTGGGAACCATTATGGGCGGTGTTGCCAAAGCCAAAAAGATGGAACCGAAGCTCCCTGGTTGATTGATTGAAGGAATAGAAAAATGCAACGTCTCTCCTCATTCTCCCATGCTTGGACGCATGTAGTACAGTATAGAGCACAGAGTCTACTCCCCTGTCCCTTCTATCACAAATCACAAAGCAGCGAGGCGTCAAATCACAAAAGCACAGACGAGGCAACCATCATTTCACTCTTCGCTGACTCCGCTTCTCCATCGTCTTCTTCGAGAAACCATCTCACCGCACTAGTACTCCTAGTAGTACTAGTCCTTTGGTTCAACGGACTTCCTGGATGCAAATAAGGCGGTTGTCTCGGCTTGCAGGCGGCACTTGCGAACGACTTACCGTGGTCTCCCTCAATGGTGTTCTCCGTTGAACGCACTTCGCCAAACCACAAAAAAGAAGATATCGTCAACGTCACCGCAATGGGGATGGAAGTCAAATATAGTTACTACCTCCATTTTTTTGTACACAAGGCCAGTATATCAAAATTAAAATTTGCAAAGGGCCACTAACACTAATCGAGGCAAAATTGATGGGGTTAGCAACCAAGGACATTAATATCCCCTGCATGCATGCGGAAGTGAGAAGGTTGGTTTGCATGTCGCTGCATTGATCAAGCGATGAGGAGTGAGATGGTTAGCTCTTTGGTCTTTGGAGAAAAAATACGCATTAATTGACACGTGAAACGAGGATTTGTATCGATTAAATCCCGCGAAGGAAAACCCCGCCTTTCTTTTTTAACACTAGTACTCCTAGTACGTACGTACTTATCCTGTTTGGGTCTAGGCCTTGCATTGCCAAACTTCGCCAAACATTTTTGCCAATCTTGCCTAAAGTTTTCAAAATGAGAAGGAGGTACACTTGCGCACGGCTGTCGCGGTCGCACCGCACCCTCACATGGTCGCTCCTTCACGCCGCGGTCGTACCGCACCCTCACAAAGTCGCTCCTGCACGCCGCAAACCCAACCAAGGGAACACACCCACACTGACACATGTTGTCACATGTGAACAAACCAAACTCAGCCATCCTATCGCTGACACATAATTTTCATTCATAGAGTATGTTTATCCAACTGCATGTCGGGGAGTATCCGTACGGCCCGTGCGGTGGTCTGTTGGGGAAGAAGAAGAGGTGAGGAAGAAGGAAAGAAGGGTTAGGAGACGTAGGATATTCATCCAACCGCCTGAAATGGTAGACTGACCCAAGTCAAGCGACTTTCATAACAAATATAAGTTTTTACATAGCAAAAGATCCATAAAAACAACAACATAAAGAAAAACTATCACTGCTCGCGGAAAGAGACGACCTCGTCGTCTTTGGCTGCCGGTGCGAACCAGCCGTAGCTGCCGACGTGTGTCTCTGCACCGTGGTTGTCCTCGGCCTCCAGCTACTCGTTCAAGCGGAGCGTGCGGGCGCTCTGCACGGACGAGAGCACAGCCCGGTTCAAGTCGAGGACGTCCGGTTCCGCCTGCATGAGGGCCACGATGGCAGCGGCATCCGCGCGCTCCATGTCGAGTCGAGCCTCCGCCGCCTGGTTCAAGTCCAGGACGTCCGGTTCCGCCTACAGGAGGGCTTCGATGAGAGTGGCATCCGCGTGCTCTGCATCGAGTCGAGCCTCTGCCGCCCGGTTCAAGTCCAGGACGTCCGGTTCCGCCTGCAGGAGGGCCTTGATGGCAGCGGCATCCACGCGCTCCGCCTCAAGTTGAGCCTCCGCCGCCCGGTTCACATCCACGACATCTTGTTCCGCCTACAGGAGAGCCTCGATGGCAGCGGCATGCGCACGCTCCACGTTGAGTTGAGCCTCTGCCTCCCGGTCCTCCTTTAGTATCGCCATGTTGAACCGCCGGTCCTCCTGCACCATGGGGGACTCGGACGCCGGCACGAAGTCGACGTCCACCGTCTCATACCCATCGGGGGCCTTCTGCGCCGCGACCTCCGTCATGAACATTGGACTGGCTTCCTCCTCCTCGTAGCTTGGCTCCAGAGAACTCGGGGATTAGCCCGCCGCAAGTGAGCTTGGGAACGGAGGTCTGTGGCGCCGACCGCCGCTGCGATTTCTGTGCGGCGCTCCGGCGTCAGCATCTTGTAGTAAGTGATCTTGCGGCGCACCATGGATTTCCGGCGAACTAGGGGATGCTTGATGCGGGCTAGGGGATCGAAAGGTGGGGGAATGGGCTGGAGATTTGGTGTTGTTTTAGGGTAGTGGCTGGCGTAGGCCGAGCAGCGAAGGTTCTGGTGTGAATAGTGGTTCCAGTGACGACCGGTCAATCGGTTTTGACTGTACATCGCTCTTGTCGCGTTTGCGTTGCAGCCCGGCACGCTGGACCCTCCACGTCGCTCACCGAATGGAACGCGCTTCGTCTTGCGTTTTCGCTCGCTTGTGGGATCGCAGTTGAGAGCAAACCGATGTCCGTCCGCCTACCATGCCCACGTCATTTATTATATTACCACTCCCTCCGTTTTATGCGGAGTAAATAAAAACAGAGGGAGTATACTACGGATGAGGATCCCCTGACGTGGACGAACCCATTGAGTAACTGACATGCGGGGCCTAGCAATCATGGGGTCCGCTAGTAAGTGACCGAAAGGGAGGGCAAGGTAGGGATACCTACATTAGAGGATCCACCTCCACTACTACTCCTCCTTCCATTTACTATACAGGGCCTAATGCGTTTTTCGAGGCTAAATTTGACCAAATGTTAGAGTAATAATATATGACATGCAACTTACACAAAGCATATGGTCAAATTCGTATGTGAAAGGAGTTTCCAATGATATAATTTGCACATTATACATCTCATGTACTCCCTCCGTTCAAAATTACTTGACTTTCATTTGTTCAAAAATGGATGTACCTATATACTAAAACATTTCTAGATACATCTATATTTTAATAAATGGAAGTCATGTATTTGGAATGGAGGGAGTACTATTAATCTTGTCAATAGTCAAATTGGAAACCATCTCGAGTACAAATCTAGGAGTACGTACGAATCTAACAATATTGATTGGGCGTAGTTGAATGTTGATACCTTCTTGATCAAAGTAGAGATACTTTGACTACACATAGAACTTATATGTAAACTAGAAAGGATAGGAGGGAGTATATTGTACGTTCAAAAACGAAACAAACATTGAATACCCTTTATATATGATTTGCGGATGCTATGATCACCGATTCAAAATTTTGAATCCGCCTTAGGTATCACGTGCCCCCACTCGTTCCCTCTCGATTTCATCTCGGGGTCCGGAGATCTATTGAAAGAGGACTAGGGTGGGTACATGCGAATGATACTCGGTAGAATGTTCAAATGAGGCATGCGGGAGGATGGACTCGACTGGGGGCGACATGATCGATGGAGAAGAGGGTTGGAGAGGAATGAGAAATAAGCAAACACCACATGATTATACTTGAACTGCTCAAATAAACAATAAGTTGTCTCGGTTGGCCTACATAGTGAAAGGCCTAATGCGCAACGCGGAGCACTGACGCTCAAATATGGCCGGGGAAACAGGAAACCGATATGTGGGGCACACCCGTCGGGATGACGTAGCGTAGACTAGTCCAATGGAGGAGCTGGCCCACGACCTCCTCGCCGCCGACAACCATTCATGTGGGTCGTTGGGGCCAACAATGGGGCGCAGCTCTAGCACCGCCTCTGGACACAGCGACCACGGTGAGCGACACGCTCATATCGTTGCTAGACACGGTCGGTTTCAGTGTGCCGAGGGTGGCATTAGTGTTGTGGCACGACCAACATTATGTTTGGTTTGTGCCCAAGGTTGCCCCATCAAAGCATTGGGTAGCCAAAATTTGGTTGAGGTATTGGTTGCCCATGATTTGGCCGACATTGGCAAGAAAAATGAACTGGAGTTGGCTAGAGTTCATTGGCATGCCAAAAAAATGGCAACCATCCAAACAAAGACCAATCTTTGGGTCATGACCAAACTTTTGGTTGAGGTATGGGTTGCCCATGATTTGGCCGATATTGGCAAGAAAAATGAACTAGAGTTGGCTAGAGTTAATTGGCATGCCAAAAAAAATGGCAACCATCCAAACAAAGACAAATGTTTGGGTCATGACCAAAATTTTGGTAAGGTGCACTTTGGCCACAATCCAAACACACCCCAACACCCGGCTCGTCGAGGATGCACGGGGCGCCGCAACGCGTCCACGGAGTGGTGTAGCGCGGCCAACTGCATCCTCTGGACCTGAGACCATGCTGGGTCGTCTTGCTTTTTCAATAACATGTGGGGATCACATGTGAGCAATGGGCATCTCCAACGTTGCCACGACCGCAGCTGACTACCCTGGCACACCAAAATCATCGTCCGTCACGCCGTCGCGCGGTGCATTCCCAGCCGGCGCCAGCTGCCCGCATTCATGCTATCCATTCGTATGTCATTGTTAAGAGGCTCGGTGCCCGAGGAACCAACTCCGGTGACTTAATGACGCACCCGGCCGCTTGGCCTCACCGGAATGCGCTACTTAAAGCGGCAACGCCCAGCTAACCTCCACACCATAGCGCATCGTCCTCCTACCTGGCACCACATCCGCCATAACCGCAAGTGCGAACACTCTGTGGGAGAGCTTATCTTCGGGGATGAAGCTCGAGGTCGCCGCCCTCACTCAAGTCGCCTCTTGCGACGCAATAGCGGAGTAGCCGGACGCGGACGCGGCCGCACAAGCGGTAGCCATGCTAGCGGCCGACGACGGGAGCACCGTCAGCCATGCGTCCTTCTTGCCGCCGTCCAACGTCCGGCACCGCCGAGGTGAGGGACTCCTCCGAGGATGAGTAGGGCATGGGAGGCGGCAGGGCATGGTGTGCCAACTGGCCGGTCCATCTCCCGTGTTCTACTTTTCCTCGCCGGAGACCGCACCTTCACTTCACGGGTCTTGAACCCCGCCCCCGTACATAGAGATCGCAGATGGAGGACGTCGGTCGCCGCCATAGAATAGGTTTAGGGTCGTGTTTCTTTTATTTTTTTGTTATATAAAAGTTCGAAATGTAATGAAAATCTGCCGTGTTTGCATTAATCTCGGCCAGTGTATATGAACTTTCACAATAATATACATATTGTAGGAGTACTAGCAAGATACCCGTGCATTGCATGGAAGATCAAGATCTTGTGGGAGAAAAGGATGAACGAGGGAAAGCCTTATCTTCAAATGTGGAGAGGAGTGCAGGTAAATTGTCATAGTTTCATTCCTATCCATTAGATATAGATCGAACGACCTATATTGCAGGATGACAGGCACACCATCATCACCAACTCTGCTTTTTATTGAACCGAGACAAAGCTAACATGCAAAGTAAAATAAACACATAGGATCTATACATACACAAATTATCTTAGGCACTCCAATAGTACGTTCACTACACATTCACGCATTTCACATGTTTCTACATCTACGAGAACCTACGAAAGGGTTAACGTAAATTGCCTCTCTCTCTCCTCCCCGGATTTTCATGGCGGTGGGCCCCTCTGTCCCCCCAATATACAATCAACAGCTCACACGTTTCACATTACGTTAATTACGTAACTGGGATTACGTAGGTGTAGCATTACTCGTCCTAAAAAACCCAACTAAGCCAACCTCCCAGCATATCGCACGGGAAAAGACCCGGCCGCGCCGTTTTAGTCGGGAGTACCGGATTACTAGTAGTAGTATCGATGGATCGCGCGAAGCAACGATTTTTTTTAGGGGGCGAAGCACCTAGTTTTTTTTGAGGAAAAAAGGCGGTACACTCACAGCACTCCTGTCGCGGTCGCATTGCACCCCACACACGTTCGGTCCTGCACACGGCTCACGCAAATAGAACGCGCTTCGACTTGCCTCTTCACTGACACGTGGGACTGCACTTGGAGAAACC